>NC_081407.1:797291254-797371254 GCF_030272615.1 Cryptomeria japonica
ACCTAGAAGAAGGGAACACATGTGTCTTTTGAGTCAACATGAGAGAGATCGAGAGATCTCAATGCTTTGCATCGTCCTCAAGTAGACAACACCAAGGACAACAAATAGAAGAATGAAAATAACATATAGAAGAAGTAACAAAAGAGAGGGGGAGAGAATCTGCTATGCTAATGTAACTAGTCTAGCATGTCATCTACCCCCCGATCTTGCTGATCAATGTTTCGGGAAGGCAGGGAACACGCTAGAGGAGGAACATCCAACACAGCAAATGGAGCTATCACAAGATCCAAACAAGGGCTATGTTCATGTTCCGAGCCACATTGTTCTTGTCTAGGAGCTAGGATAAGTGCTTTAGAAAATTCGTTAGATAAATGGTTATCAACATCAACAAGTTCATATTCACTATCAGAAGCAAGAGGAGTAACATGTTCATCATGAATAACATTTTCATCTATAGCATCATCAAGATTTATAAAAATAGGATCTTTAACTCGCACAGGATCAAGACCATCATGCATCTTATGTTTAGGAGATTTAGGCTCAATGTCCGGCTGAGGAGAAAATGGAATAATGTTTGTTGAAGGTGTTTTTGGAGATTGCAAAGTTTGAGAAACAACTGCCTGAGCTCTAAGATGACGCTTTCGTCGGCGTTCACGTGCAGAACGATTTCATCTAGTCTTAGTAGGAAGTGGAGAAGATTGAGGAGGAGGAATGTTCTCATCCTTAGCACTTGGGTGTTTAGGTTGTGGTCTCTTAGGCTGGATAATAGGAGAAGAAGAAGGTCTCTTCTCTCTATAAAAAGAAGGAGGAGGAACTGCTCCATATAAAGGAGGAATTTTTGGTTTAGGGAGAAGACCAAGTCCATCATGACGAGGAGGTATAGGTCTACTCTTAGGAAGTTTATTAGGCATAGACATAGTCACATCCATAGGGATGGGTTGGGAATCTTCTTGAGGAAAGACATTAGTTTTATCTTTCAAAGGAAGAACTTCCTTCTCAAGAATGATAGGAATGTCAAGTTTAGGTGTTCTAGGTTCACTTAGAGATAAGATCATATCTGTTTTCCACTTTTGATAAGATTTGAAAAGATGATCACTTCGCGGAGGAAGAGATTGGAATTGTTTAGGCCAAAAGTAGTCTATAGGAACACTAGAAGTTCTTTCAGCTGGTTTAAAGAGACTATGATTGACAGTAACAACTTCACCATTATGGGGAAATTTCAAACACTTATGAATAGGAGAAGCAATAGCTTTCATGGAAGATAGCCAAGGATAGCCAAGCTTCACACGAAATTGTTCGGAAGATGGAATAATAGCAAAGTTCACATCAAGAGATTTGTTATGGACCTCAATAGGCAATGTAATAGAACCAATTGCAGGAGAAGAAAATGCATCAAATAATTTCACAATCACATCTGTTTTGTCATATATCACTTGATTCAATTGCAAAGTAAAAAGAAATTCTTCAGTAATAACATTAATCATGCACGAAGGATCAATAAGCACTCCACGGCAAGGTGTATTCTTGACTTTTGCAACTATGTATAAAGGACCATCAGGTGCCCTAATGGTTTCGCTAGAATCAAATGTGATGGAAGGTTCTTCAGGGATTTCTTGCTGCTCTACAAAGTTAATCACATTCGGAGTCATAGACACAAGACCATCAGATGAAAGAGAGGAATCATTAGCCTCAATTGCATTAGAGGTATGAGAAGGTAATGGATCAATGAAAATCTGAAGATTTTGATTAGGAGGAGCTACAGATGTATTGCCTTTATCATTCACTCCAGAAATAGAAATAGTATTATTATCAATCAAATCCTGAATTTTACCCTTTAAAGAAAAACATTTTTCAGTATCATGACCAGGCTGACGATGAAATTGACAAAAGGCTTTGTTATCAAAATAAGGTGAAGTAATCTTTGCAGGATCAATTTGTCTTATAGGAGGAAGAGTAAGCACATTTTGTTCCAATAACTTATTCATAATACTATACAATGATTCATTCAAAGGAGTATACTTTCTTTCTTTCTTGAAAAATTTAGAAATAGGAGGCACACCTGATGCTGCATTCACATTGTTGTTGATGATGTTTTCATTGAATTTGATGGAATCTCTGTTCGGTTTAAACTTCCCAAATGGTTGTTGACTGCTATCACCCTTATCACTCGGAGCCATAGGATGTGATTGTTCCATTTGACTCACAGTCAGTTGATAATTGTGAAGAGTTGCACACAACTGTTGGAAAGAAGTAAACTCAGAAAACAGAAGTTTGTCTCGAATATCTTTTTGTAAATTAGAAATAAAGATTCTTTGAATATCATTGTCAGGCACTGGAAAAGAAATTTGAGCATACAAATGCTTATATCTACCAATAAAATCAGTCACTTTTTCTTTAACACCTTGTTTACAATGCATTAAATCAATCAAAGTAACTTTAGGACTTATATTGTTTTGAAATTGTTGAATGAAAGCATTTGAAAGTTGTTCGAAAGAAGTAATAGAATAAGAAGGCAACGAGCAATACCATTGTAGGGCTTTGTCTCTTAATGTTCTAGTGAATAGTTTTGCAAGCAACCTTTGGTCATAAGCAAAATCGGTACATATTGTTTGAAAAGTCTTAACATGTGTTAGAGGATCTCCTTTACCATTATAAAGTTCCAAATGCGGGATTTCAACATGTTTAGGAGGGATAGCTCAAACAATGTCAAGAGAAAGTGGGCTCGCAACATCAAACGTGGGCACACTAAACTTAGATTGATTCATAGAGGCAATTTGTTGCTGTAAAGAAGAGACAGTTTGTGCTAGATTGTTAATGGTCGCTTCAGTCGAAGAATTCATATTGGATGTGTTAGATTGAGATGGAGGTGTTATGTTATTGAAAGAAGGTAGAGAGTAAGGTGGTGGGACCCTATGATAATTAGTCATAGGAGATGATTGGACAAGAGGAACACTACAAGGAGGAATAGAATGATTAAATGAATTGCCCCCTTGCGTCATGTTCATTTGTGATGATATAATAGGCACACTCATTGAAGGAATGAATGAAGAAGTCGGATTGAATGAAGGAAGAGGGTTAATTGAAGAAGAAGGGTTGCCCCCATGACTAGTAATCACAGGAGGAATGTCTTGTGTAGAAGTAGCCATTATGTTTGATGTAAAGGTAGGTATACTAGCAATAGAAGTCATCAAAGGAATAGAATGATTGACTTGTGTAGGAGGTTGTGTATAACCCAAAGTTTCAGCACAACTCTTCATAGGCATCACATTCGAATCCACGATGTGTGCAATACCATGCAAAATATCAATTCCATTCTTATCACTTTGAAGCATACGTTTTAGACCCTCAATTAAAGGAAGAGCTTGACTATCAGGGTATTCTTGAGACATCCATTGTCGAAAATCGTCAAATTGGTTATCCAATTTCGAAAGTTGTTCTACAGAAACCTCATGGAGAGCTTCTTCATCATTAAGAGGATTAGAGGAATTACCCATGTCCTCGTTAAAAAGACCATTCAAATTAGGTTCCATCTCCTCAGTAATTAAACCTTGGAAGGACTTAATTCTAAGGCTTCGTCTAACGGGAATAGTGTAAGTAGGGCTTATTGTTGTAAAACTCATGCACTAGAAAGAGAGAAGATTTTGAATTTAGAGGTAGCAATTTTCAGTAAAATCAGCCAATCTTCTGGATTTAAGCTGTTAAATGCAATCACAACAGTCTCCCGAAATTTCGGAAAAAATGTCCGGGACCGTGGCGCCCAGCGTGCAACACGGTCCCTGCAACTTTTTTCGAAATTTGCAGGGATGAGAGGTATGATGATTTTAGAGCTAATCTGAAAAAATTGAGTGATTTTACGATCTGTAGATAGGCCAAATTAAAGTTGCAAATTCAAAATTGAACCCTATCAAGATTGTCGAAAAATGCAAAATTTGAATTTTGAAAAAGAGAGGGAAACTGAAATTTTGAATTTTATGATTTTAGAGGGAATGTCAAAAGCAATGCAAATTTTGAAATTCAAAAATTGACTCAATTTCACGCAAAATTCAATTTTGAAAGCGGAAATCGAAGTTGTTGTAATTAAGCACTTAATTTCAAAAGTCACAAAATGCAAGAATTTGAATAAAGCACTGAAATTTTTAATGAATGATAACACACTTTTCAGATTTATGATAATAAAAACGCAATTTTGACACAAAATTTTAATTTCAATGATTTTTTGAATGATTAGAAGCCTTAGACCAAGCAATCGCAAGACCAACTTTGACTGTAATTTTGAAAGTGTTATAATTGACAAAATCAGCCAAAATTCTGGATTTTAGCAGGAAAATACAGCAAGATCTCGCTCCCGAAATTTTGGAAAAAATTTCGGGGACGATGGCGCTCGGAGTGCAACACGGTCCTCGCAACTTTTTCCAAATTTTCAGGGATGAAAGATATTGCGATTTTATTGCAGAATCCAAAGTTACAGCTGATTTGGAGATGTTTTGATCAATGAAATTGTCGGACAAAGGTTGAATCAAGAGGGTTTCAAAAATTAGGGTTTTGACACTTAACCACTTAATTTTCAGAATTAAAGCACAAATATGAATTGAAAATTTGTAATAGAAGGGCAGATCTGAAATAGGCATTAACATTTAGACATTTCGCAAGTTCAATTACTAAAAAGAAAATTTAGGGTTTTTATGCAATCACCTCTAAAATTTTGCAAAAGATCCAACATGGAAATGTAATCAAAATTTTTTTTTAGATCTAAGCATGAAAAATCAGAAAGGATGTTCACGTCGGGTTCACCAAAATGTAAAGCGGAAAAGTCACGATCGAACCCTAGTTGCTCTCCCCTCTTCGGACTCCGAAGAGAGAGAAGGGAGGTTCGCTAGGATTCGATGGTTTTCACTTAGGGGAGAGACTTTACATTCAAAAGAGGGGTTGAAACTCATAAGATCCAATCCCACACAATGTAAGATTGGATGCTAAATGAATTTCAAGGGTTAGGAAAGCAAGGCTACCCTCTTTTGTAAAGAATGTTGTTAGGGAAATTAAGCTAAGCATGCATAGAAAGTCATAAAGATTCGCTTATAAACTGAGTTCGGGTTATAGGATGAAGCTGCGGACCTGGAATTAGCAGTAGAATGTCGATACGGCGTTGTCCTGCAAATTTGAGCAAAAGTTGTCGGGACGATGGCGCCCGGCGCCACGGTCCTCCAAAAAATCCGTGAAACGAAGGGGGATCTGTTCGTCTCTGCACAAGGATTCCAGATCTTCAATTTCAGCCGCGTACCTGCAACCTACACACAGAAAAGCAAAGACGATTGGGGGGTTAGGGATTGGGGGTTTGCCTTTAGGTCAAACCCCGGTTTTGGAATTAACCAAGAAATGAGCAAGAGCTGTAAATGTAAATGACTGTAAAACAAGTACTAATACCTTGTTCTAAGGATGTTGGTATCCTTATGTGCGAAGGTTTAAATGTTGTATGTTGTATGTTGTAGCATGTAGTATATGATCTCCTCTTCAATGGTTGAATCCTTGACTTGAATGCAACACTTAGCCTTGAATGGAGACTTGAAATGATCAATTGCTTGAATGCTTGAATGCTTGAATGCTTGAGTATAATTTCCACGCTTTGTACACATATCCTCCTCATGCCAAATGAGAGAGAAAAATGTAGTTTATATACTTGTCATTTAGGGTTGATAGACTGATTTTCCCGACCTTAGGCCGACCAGGAAATGTAATTTCCAAATTGCAAACAAAAAGACCCGAGCCCCTTAGGAGACCGGGCCCAAAATAGGACCCAGGGACCAGGGCACTGGGCGCCATGGTCCTGGGGACCAGGGCGCTGGGCGCTCTGGTCCCACCTCCCGGGACATCAGGGTGCAAGGAGGTTCAGGCCAGGGTACTTGAAAAATGCAGTTTTCAGTGTCGCGAGCAAGTTTCAGGGTCTCCATTCAGGTTGCGTGTTGCGTCGCCATCGTGAAGACCGAAATGCAATTGAAATTGCAAGTGTCGCAATTTTAGGATGCTACAATTATTCAAAGAGATTTTTCACATGCTCCATTAATAAACATATGGTTCACTTGCTTGCCAAAGTACTCCCCGAGGTTCTTGGAATTCATTACTTTGAGACTTTTTCTCTAGTCGACAAAATAAATTCTATCTAGCTTGTCCTTGCTATTGTACTAGCCCACATATAGGAAGTTTATGAGATAGATGTGAAGAGTGCTTCTCTTCATGGCGACCTTTAGGAGGAGATATACATGGTCAACCATAGGAGTTCATATAGGATCATTCACTTGTTTGTCATCTTCATAAATCTCTCTATGACCTCAAATAATCTCATCGACCTTGGTATGCCAAGACGGACTCCTTCCTTCTATAACTAGTTTTACTTAATGACATTATGATTTGTAGTAATATGATACTCCTTAATTCCTAGTTTTGAATGTTAATGACTTGTTGATCACAAGAAGTCACTCATCCACCATTTGGTAGTAAAAACTAACCTCCATGATTGGTTTTTATGTTAAATTTAGGCCTATTACACTACTTCTTATGTATTGAGATCACTCATTCTTATTCAAGTATCTTCTAAGAACAACTTGAGTACACACTTGATATTCTCTCCAATTTTTGCATGACTAACTATAAGCTTTGACCAACTCCATTTTTGTCAATGGTTGAACTCGAGGCTAAGTTTTCTTCACCTTTATTTGATTGAACTTTACACTAACAAGTCATTAGTAGTCTTATCTATTTGACTCGCACAAGACCTGATATCTAATATTCTATAGACATGGTCTCTCAATTCATGTAGGATCCACATGAGCTACACTAGAAAGAAACTAAGTAGATTCTCTAGTACATTCAAGGTACTCACTGGTATGGATTCATTATGTATTGGCGTAGATGTTGATTTGGTGAGACACACGTATTCAAATTGGGCAAGCAACATTCAAGATCACATTTATACTTTAGGGTGTTACTTCTCACTTGGTTTTTATCTAGTTTTATGGTCAATCAAGAAGCAATCTATTATTTATCTTTTATCTAGAGAGGGTGAGTATCAAGAAACAATTAATTCTACTAATGAGATTTTTTAGCTTTAAAATATTCTCACTAAGTTTTGCATTCCATTTTGAAAGCCTACAATATTCTCTTATGATATCCAAAGTGCCATACAACTTTTCCATATTCTAGCCCATCATTAGAGGACCAAACATATGGATATCCATATGAACTGCATCAAATTTGGTTGATTCATATGATCAAATCATTGATTTTTAGTACTTTCAGGCATTAGATGATAACATGCATCTTCACCAAACCCTTAACTAAGAAAAAGTTCCTAAATTTGAGAGATTTTCTATGGGTGCAACATGCATCCTCTTTCTAATATGGAGGCATACTTTTTTTTGTGGCAAGGCTTCTTTTGTTTGAGGGGTGATATCTTTGTACATAGGTACCCCATCGAGCTTCATTTATTAGGACCCATATTTTCTCCCACAAAAGTTATGCATAAGGGGAGGTGATCATGTAGGTTTTTATTTTTCTAGTTGGTTGTAGTATTTTCCTATTCCTAGGTTTTTCCTACACTTGTAATTAAGATTTCTTAGGATTAATAATGTGAGTATTAGTGTGAGTTGGTGCAAGGTGTATGCATCTTCCATGGGAGTTACACTTGCCTAGTTTAGGCTATTGTGGTGGAATTTTCCCATTGGTTATATTTTTCACTTCTCTCCCCTCTCATATTCTATAAATACTCACCTTCTAGCTTATATTTCTAATTTTTATTATGTATATTCTTGCTTTTGCATTATCTTTATGCTATTTTTATTTGAGTATTTGTATTTCTCTCTTGGAGGATAATGTTGCGTTGTTATTGTGATCTTGTATCATTTGCATTCACGTTTTAATATCTATTCATTTGCACTATTTTTTAAGGTTATTTCACTTTTCATATTCTAAAAATATAATCAAAAGGGGAAGAAAAGATAAAGAGAAAAATTTGATAAATCTAAAATTTGATCCAAAATCATATAAGCTAGATGTGAAAAAAAGTGTACATATCTCAATCTACCAAATACTATGGTGTGTAGAAAATATTAGGTTCACCAAAGTAAACAAAAGTAAAAAAAATAATCAATATCACAATTAACCTAGCTAAAAGAGTTGAGTCTAGAGAAGTACTAAAATAAATGTGAAAATTGAAAAATAAGGATTTGCGCTTTCAAGTCTTAGCTCTATGTAAGATAAGTAATATTTAACTATAACACAAACATTGCAATCAGTACATAGCCTTTGCTATTAAATCATAATAATGAGGCTCTGAGAAATGAATTATGCTTTGCTTGGGGTTAACAAGTTCAACCTTAATCTTGAAATTCATGACCTTAAACTTTTGCTCAATGTTGATCTTGAAAGTTATGGTCTTGAGTTGTATAGAAAGTTATGGTCTTGAATTGTGTACTCTTTATCTTCAAAAACTTTCCACCTATGTATGTTTAAAATTAGTGAAGCTTAAAAGAAATAATATGACCTACTATCAAGTAAGGGAATTTGTGATTTTAAATAATTATAGTTAGGCCATATGTTGGTTCAACAATGTTTGAACAAGATCAAAGACACACCAAACAAGATATAAATATATGTATATTTGTAGGTTATGTATGAAAACGTTGATGTAATACTCTCTATGGTGATTGATTGTATATTTTCTAATGGATATTTTGGTTTTCTATAGATATGAAGCTTTGTGATTTTATATAAAACCTTATTCAAGAATATTTTGCACTTGAGTTAGCATGTAGCGACCAGTTTTGATCAAAATGACTTGTACCTATAAGTAAATTTAAATTTGGAAAACAAGGGTCAAGGTTGTCATTGTAGTCTTGATATAGGATTAGGGTTACTTGAGTAGTTTGAAGTTGGAAATACAAAAAACACAATCAAGGATTAGGTCTAGACAAGTAAAGAATAAAAGCTCATATTTAGTTTAGCTTCAAATCGAATAGTTGGTATTAATTTTTCACTACCCATGTAGAATGCAAGAAGTTATTTTTGGAAATAATTGTTAGTGCTTTTCATCAACATTTCGAGTTACACTTAGTGACCCATCATCAAGAAGATGATTATCAAGGAAGAGGAGCAAACTTAGTCTTAAAAGGAGACAGGGAAAGTTGACCAACTAATTGTAAAATGAGGAAAGTGATGAAAGTTCACTAAGTGTGCTCTAAAATGTCAATGAAGAAGCACACAATTGTTTCCAGAAATAACTCTTGTATTTCAGTAAAATACCAATTCCTAATTATAAACATGCCATTAAATAGTAAGCTATTACATTAAAAACAATTTAAAAAGTATTAGAATGCACTATAAAGTAGGTAGTAATTTTTACATTGTGCTAAATTATGTGATGTTTTATTAAGATTTAATTGCATAGTTATTGAGTCACTCATTGATTCATATTTCATAAGTAGTGGTTCACAAGAGTCCATCTAACATAATCATGAATGATCCATTTAACACTCATTACTCGTCAGAGATGGCTTCTTGTGATCACTCATGCGTATGAGATATAAGCTTTTGTGAACCACTAATCATGAAATATGAGTCAATGAGTTTGACTAATAAAAGATGAAGTTTAATCCTATAATACATCATACAACTACAATACACTTTTCTATGAAAAACAACACATTTAATTATAAGGTAGTTAAATAAAATGACATTAACATTGAACAAGAAGTAGATTTTTTTTAGTGGTAAAAAAGAAGAAAGGACCTAACAAATTCATCATGAATAGACTTCCAATCTATAAAATTGTCCTCTGTCTTTTTTTCTTCTTTATTACTGGTTGTGTGAGTAAGAAATATAATAAAATTCAATAGAAAAAACTCTCACTATCATACTTATAAAAAAACTATAATCATATTAAGAAGCAAGTGAAATTCCATCTATTATAAAATTTCTAAAATATTTTTATATAAAATATATTATTCATCATAAAAACAAAATTAGATATGGTGGGGGGAGATTCTTAATTGGAAAAAAAAACATTGTTAGTTATGGCATTTTGAATTAAGTGAGGAGGCAACATCAGAGTTGTTTTGAGGTAAGGGAATTTTTAGTAACTTTTTCTTTAGATGGGTCCATGCTTTTGTATGAACCAATTTTATTACCATAACACTCTAGTGGTCACCTAATTTGGTGTCAACCACTCGTCTTATTTATACCACCATACCATTAGGTAATAGGGATAAGGGGAATATGTGCAAAGAACAGTAATACTCACTTAGGATGAGGGAAAGCCATCCAGGGGGAAGGAATCCTAGGATTAGAAGGAAAATTTACATTCATAAAATTTCCCCAATTTTGATCTCTTTATTTCTTGTTTACTTGATTTTACAGTGGAAAGAAGGTGATTCAAACAAAATGGCAAGCAGCAGAATTCTGATAATTGGAGGAACTGGGTACATTGGTCGCCATGTGGCAAAAGCCAGCATTGCTCTTGGCCATCCCACTTACCTTCTGGTCAGAGAATCCACAGCTTCAAATCCTCTTAAAGCTGAGCTTCTGGAATCCTTCAAGGCCTCAGGTGCTCACATAGTTCATGTAAGTGTTTTGAATTGATCTTCTGCAGCTACTCTAAATAGTTCATCGGAAAATGACTAATGGGAGGAAAAACATGACCTAATGTCTGTTACTCACAACATAATATTTTATTTATATTGAACAAATCTGCTTACTAATTTGAGTGCAGTATTAGATTTTTTTGCTTTTTTGCCCCACATTGTGCATCTTGTGCTGTATTTTGTGTGAACTGCTTATTTTCCTCACCGTTTACTGTAACTAGCCATGGAGTCTGTGTTGATCTCGTCAATGCAAATTGTAGAGATTAGAGGGTTTATGGGTCTATTTATAACCTACAGTAATTTTTACCCATTCACTCGCCTTGAAGCATCGGCCATCTTATTAATTAATGGCAAGTTTATAAATGAAAAGTATTTGACGGCCTACAGACCATTAATTTCCAGGCCTCTGAAGTGTTTTAGAAGTATTATGAGACCCATTGATGTCACAGATTTTAAAGAACGCATAGCCTGTTAGTTTTAAAAGTATTTGGAATCAATCTATACTCTCTCCAGGTCAAATAGCCCTGTATATTTGTTGATATTTCATTTAATCTAAACGAACTTAAGGTAAATATGGAGAAGTTTTTGTTTATGTTCAGTATTGGTAGCATTTATTAGATACAAATTTAGGTCATTTTCCTTGTCAATGAACATAAATTATGGTCTTGGCCCTTGGGTGAAGCACTTGAGCTCTTTCCCCTGTATTGATCATTTTACTCTGTAACATATTATACTAGCTTTGACATGAATTCCAAATAGATTGAGCCTGTGTCACTTTACTTGTATGTGCCCAAATGCCTGATAAAATTGATATCATATGCAGGGATCTTTGGATGATCATACAAGTCTTGTGGAGGCAATCAAGAAGGTGGATGTGGTTATCTCCACAGTGGGAGGGCCACAACTGATGGATCAGTTAAACATTATCAAGGCAATCAAAGAAGTTGGAACCATTAAGGTATGTAAAAGCTCCCCAGGATTCATACAGATTATTTTGCTCAGAAGTGATATGTTCCAATGATTTTCATAACCCTTGCTGATGATTTTGCAGAGATTTTTACCATCTGAGTTTGGAAATGATGTTGACAAAATCCATGCAGTGGAACCTGCTAAGACCATGTTTGGTAACAAGGCCAAAATCCGCAGGACCATTGAGGCAGAAGGCATTCCCTACACATATGTCTCCAGCAATTTATTTGCAGGCTATTTTGTGCCAAATTTGGGGCAACCAGGCCTTTCTGCTCCTCCAAGGGATAAAATTATTATTCTAGGGGATGGCAATGCCAAATGTGTGTAAACGTCCTAGAAATGCATTTAGAAAGCCTATTTTTATTGAATATTTATATTTTCTGTTAGCATTCTATCACTACCATAATCTTTCCCCTAATACATTGGGGGAGTGAATGTCCAGTTGTGTTTGTGAAAGAGGAGGATATTGGCACTTTTACCATCAAGGCAGTGGATGACCCAAGAACTCTGAATAAGACACTGTATTTGAGGCTTCCTGCCAATACCTTTTCTTTCAATGAGCTGGTAGCTTTCTGGGAGAAGAAGATAGGAAAGGCTTTGGAGAAGGTCTATGTTCCAGAGGAAGTTGTCCTTAAAAAAATTGAAGGTTTGTGCTATTAGTTTCAATTTTTATTTTTTATTTTTTTATATTATAGAAAATTTAAATTCAGTATTATCTAAGTGTTTACAATATGAACTTTGTTATTAAATCAAATATTCTTGGACACCTAATTTACATTGTTAATAGAAGTCTAACTAGATATTTGAAATGATTATTTTTATATTTAATAATTCTTTTTCTTCTAAAATTGTATGCAGAGACACCATTCCCAGCAAATATTGGCATTGCTATTGGTCACTCCACTTTTGTGAAAGGAGACCAAACCAATTTCGAAATTGAACTTGATGGTGTGGAGGGCAGTCAACTTTACCCAGATGTGAAATACACCACTGCAGAAGAGCTTCTTAACCAATATGTATGAACTTGAAGTTAACAATATCTTAATATAAAGGGAGATATAAATTTGATGGTGATAATATAAGAGGTTTAAAACTTCTAAGCCTAGCACCATCCTAAGTATTTGATAATACTAATGTACCATTAAGGACAAATCTTTGTTATAGCTTAGAACCTTTTTTTAATAAGGGTTTTTTCTTAATTAGAAGAGAGATTCTAGAAGAATGATTAAATTAAGTTATTGGAGAGATTTTTTTATTAATGTATGTGAATGTTTCTTAAGTAGAATGTGTTATATAAGACAGATCCTTGTTATGGTATATAACTCTCTTTTATTTGTGTGAGAATTTTTTATTATGTGGAAGAAACTCTCCAAGATCAATTATATAAACTAAAAAAATCGTGTTATCTTCTAATTGACAATTAAGTTTTCTACAAATTAAGTTTGATTTGTTTGGTTTTGAAACAAATAAACATCAAATTGTATATAAATGAGGATAGTTGAGGTGTTTTGAATATGGTAAACTTTTTTTCAACATGGGTTTTGAAAGGACCCCAAAACCTTTTACAACAAGAACAACAAGAAGGAACATGAACAACAATCAACAAAGAAATATATTAATACAAAACCCAAACAATAACTACAAACAACAAGACTATAAAGAAGAGATACCAAGCAAACAATCATGGTGGTTTGAATCCAAACCTCACCAAACAGTTATGAACAAAACTTCGCCAAAAATAATAGTTTTTTTTTTTTTTTTTTTTCTTGCATGGGGACCACAAACCTCACTAGTGTGGTCCCCCTCTTTAGTTTTCAGCACCATCCTTTTGGGTACAAACCAAGGACACTCCTCATCAAGAACTTTGCCCTAAAGAGAATCCTTTCCATCATGCCTCATCTTAGAGTGTTCTTTTCCATGATGAAGATTACAAATATTTTGTGAATGATAATGAAGAGATCACTTTATAAATAATCTTAAACTTTGTATAAAAAAATGGTAATATATCTGGAATTTAAAAATGGTAAAATTGTTTGGTTATTTAAATATATGTAATTGATCAAAATCATTATTTAATTATTTGTAAATCTTGAGCATTAAATATAATATAATAAATGGGGATGACCCCACAACGCAACAGTTAGCTACGAGTCTTCTACATGAGAGGTCTTGGGTTCGAGTATGGTCGAGCCCCATGCGTCTCACACATAGGCAATGGAGGCCCCTCAAAAATGTGGTATTGCTGGTTCATAGCTCTAGTCAAAAGCAATTCAGCTTTGACCCATTACCAAGCAAAAAAAATAAAAATATAATATAATATACTAAATAGGTACATATTTAATTTTATATTGGGCAAAGATTTTGTTATAACTGAATTTGTAAAAAATAAAATGCATTAAATGAAAAATCATTCTCATAAATAAATTTATTTTAAGACATTTTAAATAGTATTTTTTATGAGATACAAAGTTAATAAATATTTAGTTTGATAAATTAAATAAGTGATTAATATAAGTGTGTGAGCTTGAATTTCATCCTCAGAATGTTACCTGTAATAAGTTAGTTTCACAAAATACAATGGAAATGCATACAGGAAATCCAAAATCCACCAATGAAACTACATGAAATACATATTAAAATAAAATATTATTTTACCTTCATGACTTATGTCTCATTGTGTCCTAACTCCATTGTTCCTGGTTACAGATGGTGTGCTCTCAGACAATGCACTGTTGGCTTCCAAGATGGCATATGAAAAATGGACCGATAACTTGTAGTTAATTGATAGTATGATATGCAAAGCTACATGATTATGCTAAAATGATAATACTATATGATTATATTGCTAAAATGATATTTGCTATTTGCTTCAAAAACTCACGGATGCATAAGATTGGCTTGAAGACTTTTTTTTTTGAAGACTAACTCTCTCAATTGAAGCTCTTGATTTTATAGACATTGAGAGGATTAGATGATGTGGCTTAGATCAACGGTCTTGATCAGATCTGCAATTTTGAATGGCTATGAGCAAAGGTGAAGGTTGAGAGAAAGGGGGAAGGAGAAGACAAGTGTCACTCATCTCACCTTGACTGGGTTGCTGAAGGAATCTAGGGATGGTTGGAGGAAATTTAGGCATGGTAGGACAAGTGGACTCAAGTCCTTCCCAAGATGTAAGGGGTGTTGGAGAGAATATAGGAAATGGTTATGAAATGTGTGTACCTACACAATTTCATTAATTTTGGAGGTTGAAGATAAATCATGAATTAATATTTAAGGAATATTAATTTCTTTAGCCACATGCTTGATGAGTTGGCAAAGGAAAGAGGAAGTGGAGATGGAGGGTGAGTTGGAAAAGGGATTAAATAATTTTGAGAATTATTTAATATTTGAGACTATAGGATAGGATAATAATATTAAATATTGGATATTTAATTGTTTGGAGAAAATAATTAAATATTAGATATTTAATTAACTTCGTTAGAGGAATAATTAAATATTAGATATTTAATTAATTAGAGGAATAAGATAATTAAATATTAGATATTTAATTAATTCGGAAAAATAGGATAATGAATTAATTAATAAAATATTAATTAATAGAAAGATATGAAAATGAATTAAATTAATTAATCTTTTTGAATTAATTATTTAATAGAAGAATAAATATTAAATAAATATAAAATATTTATTTAATTGCTCATAGCCAATTTTTAGGTGTATACAATAAGAATTATTTTACTTTATATTACACAAGCACACTCATGAAATTGACAATTATGATAAGGGTATTTATTTTGAGATGTGATAATATTAGATTCAATTATAACTAGCATTAAATAATGTAATTCTAATTCCTACTATCATATTTTAAATAGTGAAGCTTTGACCAATTCAATGATGATTTGTGTTCTATATTTATTTTGAGATGTGATAAGATTAGATTAAATTATGACTTGCATTAAGTAATGTAATTCTAGTTCCTACTATCACATTTCAAATAGTGAAGCTTTGACAAATTCAGTGATGATTTGTGCTCTATTTTTGTTCAAGTTTTGTTGATTGATTCAAAGACTTTGATGAAATTGGAACAAAAGGCAAATAACAAATATGACTAACAATGATGTCTTGACATAAATGTTAAGGCATGAGGTTGATTAATTTTTTATGTTGAAATTTAAGTGTGGATTAATGCTACACAAGGGAAGGTTATGTACAATATATTAATAGTTTGTTTTAAGAATTTAAAATGGATATCATATTCTGCAACCATTCAATTGTGTAATAAATCCTCATATCTCATTTATCTAATCAAAAGTAGAATTGAACTATTTTCATAGATTGTCTTATAAATTATACATTCATATTTCCACCATGCAAATACCACACCACACCATTTTTTACCAAATCTTGCTTCCCTTTGTACATGTATATTTATATATCTATCTATTTGACACACACGTATTCTATTCATTGATACATCCATCCAATCATGACTATCCTCTCATGTTACTCATTTTTTCCTAAGCCTTTTGATTTCATTTTGTAGACACCTAAATTTGCTCATACCCCACCACAATAGGATTTATCCCATCCTAGCAAATTAAATGAATATTTATTATGTATTTAAATTATCATTTATCTTCTTTTTTTTTTTGCTTGGTAATGGACCAAAGCCGAATCGCTTTAGACTGGAGCTATGAACTAGTGAAACCATATTTTTTAAGGGCCTCATCCTCATATTTGTTCGGCATTAACACACTTATATCTCTTTGTGCCATCCTATTTTCCATGCCCAGGCATCACCTTATCTCTCCATTGCATGCGTGTGGGACACATGGGGCTCGAGCAAACTCAATCCCAAGACCTCCCATGTAGGAGGTTCACAACTAACCGCTGCATTGTGGGGTCATCCCCAAATTATCATTTATCTTTATCCCTCACCTTTAATTAAATAAATGTATACTTATGCAATCAATTCTAAACCTTAACCCCCAAATTGTCATAACCCTCTTTTTGGACCTTGATATGACTTGTTATTATTATTATTATTATTATTATTATTATCACTACTACTACTACTATTATTATAATTATTATTATTATCACTACTACTACTACTATTATTATAATAAATATTATGAGCAATGTTAGTTAGAGATGAAAAAAAAAATTTAATAAGGGTGGAATTAGTTTAAAAGAAAAATTAATAAGTGGTGACTTGCACGTGAGGTCATAATTTATTTGAAAGTTATTTATTTCCTCAATATTATAATTGAGCACATGGTGTAGGAGAAATAAGAAGATTCTAGAAATGAATTCAAAATCAGATTTTATATGCACGGTCAAATGTAGTTACCACTATGACAAGTTGTAAGGAATATGTCTTGCATGAAAATATTTTTGGAAAAGAATCTCAAATTCAAATTTCAAATGCATGGTCAAGTGTAACCCCCACTATGACAACAATCATTTTGTATGAAATTAATTTTGAAAATTCTTATTTTCTCAATATGTTAATTTAGCACATGTCGTAGGAGAAATTGGAAGCTTCTAGAGTGAATCTTCATTCTCTTTGTATGAAATTAATTTTGAAAATTCTTATTTTCTCAATATGTTAATTTAGCACATGTCGTAGGAGAAATTGGAAGCTTCTAGAGGGAATCTTCATTCTCCATTTTCTTGCATGCAACTCCTCCATTTAGTAATCAATCAATTTTGCATAAAGATAATTTAGGAAAAAGAATCATTTCTTTCAATTAATTCTCTTGATAGTGGAATTGAGGGATCTTTTCAATATAATGTATACAAGTTTTCAAAAAAAGGGAGTTGATTTATTTTTTGAAGAAAATCTTTCTCAAGTTCTTGTAGAAAGTAGTAGGATTTTTTTTGTAGTCGCATTTCATTTGTAGAATTGTTAAGTAGTTGTTTTGAAGAATTTTCACCAAGTTGCAAGGAAGGATCAAGGAAGACTAGCTTGGAGATTTGGAGAGGTTTCAACATCAAACTTCGTCGATCCAGGTTCTCTTCTATTGCTTTCCTTAATTTTTCATGTGAAAAAAATAAAATAAAATATTATGAAGAATATAGCTTCTATCCTTCTTTTAGATCTTCATTTATATAAAAGTTTTTAGAATTTGTTTTAAAACAAAGTTAAACTCTTTTTTTATTTAATTTGGGATAAATGTTGTAATACATATCTTTATTATATATTTAATTTTCTTAGAAAAGAAAAAAAAAAGAAGATAAAAATCGGATTCTTGTTGTCTTTTTGCTTGAAATATAAATAAATAAATATATATATATATATATATATATATATATATATATATATATATATATATATATATATAATTTATTAAGAGTGCAAAAAAATATTTTGGGGAATAAACTCTTTTTTTCTTCTGTGATTGTATGATGTTCTTTATTTGACTATTTTCTGTGAATTAAACTTAACTCTCTGGAATGTGAGTTTGATCATTTGAGTGAAATTTTTAAATCAATCTTAGTACTCTATGAAAATCTCATCTCTATGTTTTTCACCTGTGGATCGAAGTTATTTTTCCTTAATTATTTTACCTATAAATAAATTCATTTCTCCTCTCTAAATGTAGATTTGATTAAATATTAAATCCCTCTCATTCCCCTCTATGATCGGTCTTACCTTCCTGTGAATGTATACTGCTCTTTTGAGAAAGCATTTCATTTGTATTCATTATTCCCTGTGAGTTGAATAAAACAAATTTTCTCCCCCTCTGAAGATGATAGTATATATTTAGTTGATTTCTTCCTGAGAAAACCTTCTTTGCCTTCATCCCAAGCATATCGTGAAGATTTAATCTTTCAAAAACTTTCTCAAACAATATATATATATATATATATATATATATATATATATATATATATATACTATAGACTTCCTCTCTGTCTCTATGAAATCTCTCTCTGTGAAATATATAACTTGTAATAAGCTTCCTCTCTATCTCTATGAAATCTTTGTGAAATCTCTCTCTGTGAAATATATAACTTGCAATAAGCTTCCTCTCTGTTTCTGCAAAATCTCCTTCTGCATAGTATTTGTGACTGCAAATCTTTTATTTGGCATCTCCCTCTTTTTGTGACTACAAAATGTACAATAGATTCATTAATTGGTAAATACGGTTATCTTTTATCTTAAGAATATATATATATATATATATTAAAATGTATCTTTTGGCCATTTAGTAAAAAAAAAGAAGGATTTATGTTATTTTATAAGGTAAATAATCAATAATAATAGAATTATTTCTATGTTAAATTTGTAATTTTGGTTTCACAAAATAGAATGTAAATATAATTTATATTATTTTATAAAATGATTGGTGAATGATAATAGAGTTATTTTAAAATATGATTTGGCTTCACAAAATTGGAAATGAGATTGATTTTTGTTTTTGTTTTTCCTATAAAATAGTTAATAAGTTATGACAGAATCATTTCTATTTTTTTCAATTGATTTTGTTATGGAAATCTTCTTGCTTTATTCATTATACCATAAAAGAGATAATAATAAAAATATATATATATATTAAACAAAACAAAAAAAGTGGTTGTGTTTTATGGAGTGAATTCATATTAACGTGTTTTCCTTCTAAATTGTATTAAACACAAAAAGATTGAATACCAATAACTTATTAGCCTAATATTTAAATTTACTTATAATTTGTTTATTTGTATTATTAAAATCAATTTGAACATTGGGTAATTTTCTCTTAAGAAAAAAACAAACAAACTTATTATTGGAATTAATTTATAACTTGGGGGATTATAAATGTTTTTTTTTTTCCTTAATAGTTGAAACTTATATTATTAGAATGCATTTATTAATTAAAAGGGGTTTTGCTTTAAAATGTTTTCCTTGGTGGATAAGAAAATTGATTATTAATTATATTAAGTGGTAATTAATCTTTTAAGAGAAGTTTAATGAACCTAACTCATGCCAAAGGGTCACCTATTAGGGTTCTATTGATGAGAATTTAAGTTGCAAATTTTGACCTTCCCTTCACGATGAAAAAGAAAACCCCTCTGGGGTTTTGAAGGGATAAATATTGTATAAGGCAAAGAGTCAATTAACACTTTTGGAATTTCATTAGATAATCAAACATTAAGAAACCTACTATCTAGAATTAATCTTTCTTAGGATGTAGATATAACGGTTAAATCTTCTTATTAAATAGATTAGTTTGTCTTAGGGAAACAAAAGATAGGAAAATGATACTTCATCAATGATACACTTATTCTATAGTACCAGTTATTTTTCATCAAGTATCACTATTTAGTCTCAATTAAAAATAAATGAAATACCCTTTAGTATACTTCAAAAATTAGTGCAAGTGTTAAGGGTTAAAAAGAATTTACCTCCCAAGTAAATTTGTGTTTAGTTACATACTTTTTGTATTTCAAGAAATATGAAGTAATGTTTAGCTAAATTTTCCTCAATTCAAGAAGTTGGATATATTTGTTTTTGCAAGGTTAAAACTCACGATATAGAGTATACAAGACATTTGAGAATAATCAATCTATGAATAGTTAAAGATATATAAGAATAGTAAAGGCGAAGTTACATTTATGTCGCCAGTATTTAGTATAGATGAATTTAATTAACATTTAAATTTGGAGATAAGTCGCAAGATATAATCTATCTTGTAAGAACATTAGTATTAATTAGTGTTAATAATCTCCTTAGTCTTGTTGAATCAAGGGAATTAAATTTGTAAATAAGACTCATCTAAATAGTTAAGATTTAATGGGTTATTAGCATTTATTTTATTTTATTATAAATTATTAATTTATATTGCAATCATCATCAAATTTAAGTTAAATATTGATCAAATTGTCTAATTCCTTGGTTCCCTTAATCAATTGTTTACTCAAATAAACAAATCAATATTTGATTATAAATTGTCCTCATTTTAGAAATTGAATATTTGTTAATCTTTCATGTAAGTTACATTTTTTTACAAGTTACCCAAGTTACGCATTTATTGTATTATGCAAGTTACTTATTTATTATTATCATGCAAGTTATTTTCAAGAAGTTAGATATAATGGTCCTCACAATTTGAATATTAATCTTTCAGTAGGAAATGGGTTGGCACAAGAGGTTCCTCATTTCATAGAATGTGTTTGTTTTCAAGTCTTTGCAATAATGATCTCAATTTTAGGTTGCACTAGGATTATGTTTATTTAAGTTTCCAGTAGTATAATAGTTTCATTTCATAGTGTTGCTTAAGATTAATAAGTACTTAAATAGATAACTAAACAAGAGGTGATGGAAACAAAAACCTAGCAGCGTTCAGTATCTATGGTGCCTCTGGGTCATGCTTACGGGTAATGTCGTCGTATTGAACTACTGCACTTAATGCCTAATAAAGCTGCAACAATGACGTATGTGGCATCGTCCCTATAAATCGTCGAGGAGTAATAAGGGTCATAAGGAAGTTAAAACCAAGGGGCAGGTAATCCCCTTTGGATCGATAATCTAAAAAGATTAATTTTCAAAATGAATTTACATCCGATCAGTTGAACTTTAGATAACCCCATTAGGGTTTGGATGTGTGTGAAGATCTTTAATATTTATTTTATCTTGATTATTTCAACGGATGGTAACGGATTAAGGGTGACGTATTTAATAGGAAATAAGACTAAATTATTTTAGGCCATCTTGAGCCTTTTTTTCTATAGAGCTACCATCGTGGGTAGCAACCGCAGAGAAACTATTTGGGACATTGAACCTAGAAAGGGTTGCATACCCACCATACAGTTTACATTAAACCATAGTTTAGAAACCAAAACTACATACTTTACGCCTTGATCTCGTGTCAAAACGGGTATGTAGGCAGTCTAGGGACGAAGTTGTCCCTTGTACTCAGGCGTTCGGGGATGGGGTTTAGGATTTGGTTATGGGTGAGTAATTGGTTCTTGAAGCTCTTTGGTCTTTTAATCAAATGGTACAAATAATAATTGAAAGGTTAAAATTAATTCAATGCATACTTAGAAGGAATCTCGTATGGATTCGCTTGACTTCTCGAGGCTTTGGGTTGAATTCTGAGGCGAAACTCAAGCTTGTTTATGTAATTATTTTAACACTCCTAAGGATGGTGACCTCAGTACACTCCTAGTAGGGGAGTGTAGTCTTTAGAGAGTGGCTCAGGACCCGGATGGTCCCGATGAGTCTAAAGTCTCTAGCCAGAGCATATCCTATTCTTATGAATAGATGCCTACTTCGTTTGGGTAGATGCCTATCCCAGATTGGATAGATGAAACCTCCTATCCCGTAGGGACAGATGCCTAACCCATATGGTTAGATGCCCAGTCCCGTATGGATAGATGTCTAACCCATATGGTTAGATGCCTAGTCCCGTATGGATAGATGCCTAACCCGTATGGTTAGATGCCCATCCCAGTTGGATGGATGTCTATCCCGTTTGGATAGATGTACCTGAGTATGTCATTGAATAAAGAATAGATAAGAATAAGTAATAATATGAAATCAATATTTTTATATATTAAAAAAAAAAAAAAAAAATCAGTTGAGTTTTTGGTTTAAGTTAAGTGGGTTATTACACAAATCCTCCAACTAAGTCAATTAATTAATCTGGGCTAATTAATCCTCATTAACATTTCCTCCAATATTTAATACCATATCACCCTCAATTTTTTTAATCAAACCCTAGCCATTAAATGCATTTACATGAAGCACAATTTAAACTTTTCATCATATGATAAGTGTCCCTACCTCACATATGTGAAAGCATACAAAAATCAAACCTACTTTTTATACCTTTATCCATTTTTGTAATACTTGTTGCAAGGCTAAACCTCAACCTAAACCTTAATCCTTAATCAATCTTAACTAATTGTTAGCTAATGCATCTTGGCTCTTGATTTCCCTCTTGAAAATTTTATTCATTGAAGGTACCCCTTCTCATTTGAGCATCCATTCTTATCATAGTCTTATGCTACTCCACTTTCTGTATTGTTGGCAAATGCACACTCCAATGAGAAATTGTAGGTGATTGAAGGTATTGTCATTGATGGAAACCTTGCAATCATGTGATACCGGTAGGCAGACACAGGCACTGGCACCGGCATCAAAAAGAAGAATACCAGCACCCTGGCCGACAACAATTTTGTATTAATGTATTTTGTAATTGTAAAATCTTTTGTAAGCCGACATAGCAGATTGTAACATGACTCATATATGTATGAGATCATTGTAGATCATTTTGTAAGATGTATGATGCGAAATATGAATAGAAGGTAGTAGACCTAATATGTGAATTATTGGATAAGGGTTTATGTATGTAGCAGAGCTTAAACCGGTACTGAATATGGCATAGCAGATGCTAATCTGAAGCAGTACAAGACATTGGATTAGAATAATCCATTTTTGTAAGTCAGTGTGACTTCCTTTGTAATTGAGCAGTGAGCTCTAGGCACTTGGTCTTCCTACATGTGCAGGCCCCTATTGTAGCAGTAATATCCCCTTATTGGCCAGTAAGCGAATATTGTGGGTCACAAATCCCTCCAAGGTTTTTTCCCTCACCGGGTTTCCTCATTAAAATATTGTTTTATTGTGTGCTTTTCATGTTGTGGTTGTTATTCTTATTTGCTGCATTATTTCTGGTTTACCGGTACATAGTTTTAATAAGCTTTTCATGTTATAAGTTAAGAAAATATTATCACTGTTTAGATACTGATTCACACCCCCCCCCCCCTATCAGTATCTTTGGGAATCCTAACAATTGGTATCAGAGCTTGGTCCTCTATTTTCAAAAGCCTAACAGCTTGAGGAAGATCTTGACATCGGTAAAGATGGAAAACTTGAGAAAGCAATTGGAAACAGTTCTTTCAGACTATGATGCAGAAAAGGTGAAGAATATCAAACTTGAAGATGATCTGAAGGCTGCTCAGGATATCATTCAAGCACTTCAAGAGAATTTTACTATTGCAAGGAACAAGAGGAGAGAACTTTGTGAAAAGATGCAGAATGATGAAGATGAAAAGGAAACTCTTAATGATTTGGTAAACAAGATAAGACAAGAAATCAGTACAACAAAGAATGAGATGCAAGATATGACTATGAGGTTTTGCAAAGAAATTGAAGATAGAAAGAAGAATGAAGAAGACTTGGTTAGAAGACTAAATGATGTTGGAAATGAAAACACAAGACTCAGTCATGAAAATGATATGTTGAAGACAGATCCGATGCATACACAAAATGACGGAACTGAACTCATAAGACATAAAGGAATCTTGGAGAATGAACTGACTGTTGTAAATCAACACAAAGAGAAATTCAAGAAAAGTTCAGAAGAACTTGTTGACATGCTGAAGAATTAGAAACCTAATGGTGATACAAATGGCCTTGGCTTGGAAATTGGTGAAAGCTCTGGTACTGCAAACAATCATGATCATAGCAAACCGGTAAGACAACCTAATGCTTACAAATTTAATGGGAAATGCTTTAACTGTAACAAGTATGGTCATAGAGAAAATCAATGTAGATCTAGAAATTATCAGAACACTAATACACCCACCGGTCAATGTTCCAAATGCAACAAAGTTGGTCATAATTAAAAAAATTGCAGAATGAATGTAAGATGTTATGTTTGTGGAAGATTTGGACACTTATCTAATCAATGCAGAACACATACCGACATAGGATATGGGAAAGTTATTCAGAAAAATAATGTGACTTGTTATGCTTGTAACAAGATTGGACATATTGCAAAATTCTGTAGAAGCAAGTCCCCACCAGCAGATAACAAAGGTCCTAGTTTGAAAGGTAAAGAAAAGGTTGAAGAGGTAAAGCAAGAATTCTCAAAATAATGGATCAGAAAGTCAAATCAGAATGTTGATAGGAATACTCCTCCATCGGCAGAACAGAGTAACACTCCACCGGCAGGAGACTCTTCATCTAACTGAAGGAAAATCCCTAAGGGTTTAGCAACAAAATGAAAAACATGCTATTACTGTTAGAGTTTCAAGCAGATCCGAAGCAAATATGAACTAACAATTATATGCAGATTTAAATACAAAAGATAAAGAAATAAAAAAAGACACAGATAACACAGAGATTTAACGTGGTTCACCCAAAATGGGTTACGTCCACCATACACAGCCATCCAATCTTTCTTATTATCCAGCAAAAACAGTACATCAACCTTACAATGCCTTAAGCATCCCAGCTGCTTATAATATGCGTTTTTAGGGCAAAAACAAAGTCGACCTTTTTAGGGTTTTATTACAATGTCGATTTTCATCAACGAAAAATTGCAAAAAAAAATTTCTCGGGGGCTCCCACCCTTGAAACCCTGCTTTTCTTGAGGGCTGCCGCCCCTGAACCCCTGCCCGGGGCCCAGCCCGGCCCCGGACCCCGACAAGGATACATGCTGAGTGTACAGTACTTTGCTTATCAGTCACCACATTTTAACAATCTCCAACTTGGAGATTGATCAGGCTCCACACCAAACAATCTCCCACTTGGAGACTGATACTACACGACACCACTGTACAAGCAACATCCACTGGATAAAACACTAGGACTCGATTGGTATAAATTCCACAATTATCAATCAAGAAGACCAACAGAAAATGATGAAGAAATCAGCTTCTCCTGTGGAACTACCTTCGTGAACATATCCATAGGATTCTCACTTGTGTGAATCTTCTCAAGCCGTAACTGACCCTCCTCCAAAACAGTCCGGATGAAGTGGTACCTGAGATAAATGTGCTTTGTCCTTGAATGAAAAGCAGAGTTCTTCACAAGATGAATGGCACTCTGGCTATCAGTATATAATGGGCTATCCTCTTGTGTCTAACCCAATTCCTCTAGAAAACATTGCAACCAAATCATCTCCTTGGTGGCTTCTATAGCAGCAACATACTCAGCTTCAGTGGTTGAAAGTGCAACAACCTTTTGCAGCCTAGAATCCAACTGACTGCAGTTCCCCTTATAGTAAAAACATACCCTATAGTACTCCTCCGTGAATCAATATCACCCGCCAGATCAGAGTCAACAAATCCACTTAGAGAAGCATTAGATCCTTTGAAACATAATGTCTTTGTAGTAGTTCCTTTCAAATACCAAAGAATCCATTTCACAGCATTCCAATGTTCCATACCTGGATTACTCATAAACCTGCTCACAACTCCCATTGCATGTGCAATATCTGGCCTCGTGCATACCATTGCATACATCAGACTGCCAATAGCTGATGAATATGGGATGTTAGACATTTTATTAACCTCTTCCTGTGCCTTTGGGCACATCTCCTTAGTCAATTTGAAATGACTAGCCAAAGGTGTACTAACTGCTTTTGCATCTTGCATGTTAAATCTTTTCAACACCTTCTTTATATACTCACTTTGGGACAAATTCAAGGTTCTATTTTTCCTGTCCCGTGTAATCCTCATACCGAGAATTTGCTTAGCTGCACCCAAATCCTTCATAGCAAATGCCCTGGCTAATTTCTGTTTAAGATCATTTATATGTTGCATGTTAGACCCAGCAACAAGCATGTCATCAACATAAAGCAACGAGATAATATAACTGCCATTATCAAATCTCTTAAAATATACACAATCATCAGAATGACATATATGATAACTGTGGTCAGCCATGAAACTATCAAATTTTAAATACCATTGTCGGGGTGCTTGTTTTAGGCCATACAGACTTTTCTTCAACCTGCACACCAAGTTCTCCTTACCTTTGACCTCATATCACTGTGGTTGCAACATGTAAATTTCCTCCTCCAAATCTCCACGGAGAAAAGTTGTTTTGACATCTAATTGTTCAAGATGTAAATCATCTACAGCCACAAGACTAAGTATAGTTCTAATTGAAGTCATTTTTACAACTAGAGAAAATATTTCATCATAATATATACCATTTTTCTGTGCAAAACCTTTTACCACAAGTCTGGCCTTATATCTTTTCTGACCTCCTTCCTCCTCCTTCAGCCAATAAACCCATTTGTTAGGCAAGGCTCTTTTTTCTGCAGGTAAAGGGACTAAGTCCCAAGTCTTATTTTTCATCAAGGAGTCCATCTCCTCTTTTATGCCTAGCTCCCACTGTTGTTTGGCATCTACCTGCATTGCTTCTTCATATTCTTTTGGTTCACCAGAATCCGTTAATAAAATAGAATACAAAGAAGGAGAAAATCTTTAAGGGGGTCTACTTGTCCTCGTAGAACATCTAACACTTGTAGGAGTTTGTGGGATAATCTATTTTTGCTGAGCATCAGGTACCTGTGGCATTTCATTTTC
The DNA here is from genome assembly GCF_030272615.1 of Cryptomeria japonica. Taxonomy (NCBI): domain Eukaryota; kingdom Viridiplantae; phylum Streptophyta; class Pinopsida; order Cupressales; family Cupressaceae; genus Cryptomeria; species Cryptomeria japonica. The sequence continues at coordinate 797,318,164 of NC_081407.1, forward strand.
AGGAATCTCATCCAACACCACATATTCTTGTTTGTCCTGTTCATGCTTCTTTTCCTGCATCTGTTCTTTATACATGACCTTCTCATTGAATATAACATCTCTACTTCTAATTATTTTCTTATTTTCAAAATCTCATAACCGATAGCCATATTCATCTATCCCATATCCAATGAAGGTACATTTTTGAGATTTAGCATCAAGCTTGGTTCTATTTTCTTTATCAACATGGACAAAAGCTTCACAACCAAAAGTTTTTAGAAAAGAATAATTTACCTTTTTACCAGTCCATGCCTCCTTTGGAATACCACCATCCAAAGGGGTTGAAGGTCCTCTATTTATCAAATAGACAGCAGTATGTACAACATCTACCCAAAAATGTAAGGGCAATCCAGCATGCAATCTCATGCTCCTCGCACGTTCCATGATAGTCCTATTCATTCTCTCTGACACACCATTTTCATGTGGATTTCCTGGAACTGTCTTCTACTTTCGAATCCCATTTAAGGAGCAGTAACCTTCAAATGCTTTGTTGCAATACTCACCTCCATTATCCGATCTGAGACACTTCAATTTTTTTCGTGTCTCATTCTCAACCAAAGCTTTCCATTTCTTAAAAGTTTCAAAAACATCTAATTTTTGTTTTAGGAAATATACCCATGTTTTTCAAGTTGAGTCATCAATAAAAATAACATAATAACAAGAGCCACCAAGAGATGATACCTGAGCCGATCCCCATACATCTGAATGTACAAGCTCTAACTTCTCACTCTTCTTCTCTTTCCCAACCTTGAGAAATCTGACTCTTTTCTGTTTACCATAAACACAGTTTTCACAGAACTCTAAATCAATCTTCTTTAGTCATGGCAATAGATTTTTGGAGTGAAGGGTTTTCATCCCTTTCTCACTCATGTGCCCAAGCCTATGGTGCCACATTATCGAATCCGTTCTTGCAACATTTATTGTTGTTGTCCCTGCAGTAACTTTATCTATAACAGCTAGGGTAGAGTAAGTGTTACCTGTACACATATATAATGTGCCTACCTTCGCACCTTTAGCTATTACTAATGATCCTTTAGCGACCTTCCACATATTGTCTGAGAGGGTAACTATGCAACTTTCACTACCTAGTTGCCCTGCAGAAATTAGATTTCTTCTTAAATTAGGAACATGTCTTACCTCCTGCAGAAACCAGTCATTTCCATTCTGCAACTTGATCTTTATCTTTCTTTTTCCAACAATTTGACAGGGCTCATCATCACCCAAATATACCTGTCCAAAATCACCTTGAACATAATCTAGAAAATATTTTCTATGGGGTGTAGCATGAAATGAAGCCCCAGAATCTATTACCCAGGAATCATTAACATTATCCAAACATAAGATTAAAGCATCTTGTAAAGTATTACTTGCAATATTAGCTTCCTTACTGTCATTTTCATTTTTGTCTCCTTCTTTGTTTTTCCGAGACCAACAGTCTTTCTTTAGATGACCAGGTTTTCCGCAGTACCAGCAATCTTTCTTTCCTCTAGATTGAGAGCATCCTTTCTTTGACTTCCCTCGTGACTTCTCATTCCCAGGGCCTTTTCCTCTTTCCTTTGATCTTCCTCTATTCTTCACATTCAAAACACTACCCGATGATGTTGGAGTCTCACCTGTGCTTTTCCTTCGCATTTCCTCGCTTAGGATAACACCAACAATATGATCAAATACCAAAGTATTTTTACCAGAGACAGAGTTACTTACAGCCATAACCAAGCTATTCCAACTTTCTAGCAAAGAACATAAAATCAAGAGAGCCCTAACCTCTTCTGCAAAGGTAATTTTTACCGAAGACAATTGACTGGTAATTGTATTAAATTCATTTAAGTGCTCCGCTACAGATCCTCCCTCACTCATTTTCAAATTAAACAAATGCTTCATAAGAAATACCTTATTCGAAGCCGAGGGTTTCTCATACAACTTAGCCAATGTCGCCATCAAATCTACAGACATTTTTGCTTCTGTTATATTGAAAGCTACAGATGGTGCAAGGCACAATCGAATGGATCCCAGTGCCTTTCTATCTAAAATGTCCCATTCTTCATCTGACATTGTGGTCAGTTTCTTTGCCTTTCCTTCCAATGGCCGCCACAAATCCTTTTGATACAAGTAACCCTCCATGTGCATTTTCCATAACTGATAATTCTGGTCATTAAACTTTTTGACCTTGAATTTGGAATCCTCCATTGCTCCCTCTCAAATCTAAAAGTCCTGCCAATTTACAAAAAACCTCGCTCTGATACCAATTATTAGAGTTTCAAGCAGATCCGAAGCAAATATGAACTAACAATTATATGCAGATTTAAATACAAAAGATAAAGAAATAAAACAGGACACAGATAACACAGAGATTTAACGTGGTTCACCCAAAATGGGTTACGTCCACCATACACAGTCGTCCAATCTTTCTTATTATACAGCAAAAACAGTACATCAACCTTACAATGCCTTAAGCATCCCAGCCGCTTATAACATGCATTTTTAGGGCAAAAACAAAGTCGACCTTTTTAGGGTTTTATTACAATGTCAGTTTTCATCAACGAAAAACGACAAAAAAAAAATTTATCGGGGGCTCCCGCCCCCGAACCCCTACCCGGGGCCCGGCCCAACCCCAGACCCCAGTGAGGATACGTGTTGAGTGTACAGTATTTTGCCGATCAGTCGCCACATTTTAACAATCTCCCACTTGGAGACTGATCAGGCTCCAAACCGAACAATTACTCCCTCGGTTGATGGTGAAAAGTTGAAATTACTTCTATATCGGTAGATGAGTTAAGTTGTGACTTAACCGATGAGCATTAAATATGGTAGTTGGAGAAAATAAAATTATAAAGAAAGTGTTTTGGCTCCTTTTTCATTCACTAAGCATTCAAATCTTTGAGAGCACGAAAATTCCCGAGCGAAGGCATCCTTAGCGAAAAAGTGAAGCAGTTCATCAAAGCATTCATCTTAAAGGCAGATTGAGGTATTTATAACTATGGCTTCTTCATCCACTCCTGAATTTATTGCAAACCCTACTATTGTTGAGGTTGTTAAGTGCCCTAGACCCGTATTCAAACTGGTTCCCAAAATAGCGAAGAAAGATGATAGCATAGGTGCATTCTCTCAAATTACTAAGGGAGTTGTATATGCTGAAGACCCTAGGATGTATATACATTGTCATATAGAGGAATTAGGTGATGATGAGATCAAAAATATGTATAGGTCTATGATTTTTGATGAGTCTAGAAATATCAAGCCGGAAAATAAGATAGTGGAAACCCTAGGTTTTATTGAAATCCTTAGTGTCCCAGATTTTCCCAATGATATTATAAGGATTGTGCTAAGTAGGATTCATGGTGAATTCTTCTGGTTGGATTCAATCCATAAAATCACAAAGGAAGTCGTTAAGGCAGTAACAGGGTTACCTTCCACCGGTAGCAGACCTGATAAAATAAAGAAGGTCTTAAATGACATAGTGATAAACCTAACAGGTGCAACATTCGACAAAAGGTCTCTAAGGGTAAACGACGTAAAAGACATCAATGTCAGATTTATCAGTATGATCTTAGGTTACAAAGCTACACATGCAAATAGGTTGAACACAGTTTCTAGCCTATGTATTAAAAGTGCTTATGACATGGTTAATGACAATGCTAGAATAGATGTATGTGAATGGCTGAAAGATAAATTGATAGACAATTTGGGGAAAATTAAAGGAGATAAGAAAGGAACATTCAGATTTGGAAATTTTCTTGTTTGTCTAATATTGTACATAACTAAACAAGTACTCGGTATTGGTGCAAGAGATTTTGGCTTTGACATTCTGGTAGGAAAGCAACAATTGGATCTATTGAGCAATATGGGAGAAAACCGGGAGAAAAAATTAAATGAATATTTTCAAGCACTGAAGGCTCGAATGAAAACTAGAGTAAGACTGTCACAAGCTATTGTGGACAAATATCAAAAAGAAATTTGTTTTGTAATTAAATAAGATGAAATCTGGATGGAGGCAGTTGTCCCTAGAACTATCTAGGTAACTGAAATGGGCTATGAGACATATGACAATATTATTGAAACTGATGCAAAAGCCCTCCTTGAAGCACCAAAGGAACCCACTGAGAAAGTTTTTGAAAATGCTGAAACAATTGAGAGTGGAATTCAGTCTAGGAAAAGGGTTAAGAAGGTCAAAGAAACAGTAAGAAAAGGAACCCGACAGGCAAAAGCGATTAAGGAAGATGTTTTGAAGCAAACTGGTATAAAGGAAAGTGAGTTGAAAGGACTTCAACTGGAAACTCATCTTTCACATTGATAGTTTTGATACTTAAAGATAAGTACAGATCCAATAGCCAACAAGATGAGAGGGGGGGGCGAATCATACAAACTTAATCTTCCATAAAAACATCAGATTCAACCTCGGTAACATATCCTTCAGTAATATAACCAAAACTGGTAAACATGCAAACTCAAAAGCATATAAACATCATAACACTCATAACACCAGATTTAACGTGGAAACCCAAATAGGGAAAAACCATTGTGGGATTTCGGACCCACTAAGAAATATACTCTTCTAGAGTATGCTCGATTAAAAGTAAATCCTATTAAAGATTACAAACACATTGCTAGATGTGACCCGGTTAAGGGATTTCCCTCATATCTGTTAGGATCTTCACCTTGTTAGAAGTGACCTTGTTAAAGGATTTCAAACACTCAATCAGAATGTCACCTTGCTAGAGGGTTTTACAAATAAGACTGTTAAGTCCACTCGGTTAAGAGATTTTCTGTCACTTTACAAAATAACAGTAATAAAAATCTATCTGCAACTTCACATCTAAAATGCTAAAGCAGATTCTTATTTGCTCAATACAATATAGACATAGAATTAATCTTGTCCATCTGTTGGGCTCTGTACTCTGTTTATTCAAAACAAGTCTTCAAGCTTCTGTGCTCGGTGATCACTATGTAGCATCCATGTGCATACATTTGCCCGCATACATTGTTTATCAATAGTTCCCTATTTATAAACAATTCACCAATCGCTTAATCTCCTTGATCACATTTCCCATGATCAATCATAGCCATCAGATCTTCAAACTTAGACCGGGTTTAATGTATCCTTCGATCTGAAAAACATTTTACCCCGCCTTGGAACTTGCATACATTTCTTGGAACTTGTGCTAGGGTATTGCGGTTCAATCTAAGCTATAGATCTTCCTACCAATTTTCCTTTGCCATGGATTCTTTAACAAACTTCATTCACAGCATACCAATCATTTAATCATAGCCAGCTCATCAGCTTCCTTCATTAAATAATGCTTGTAATCATTTAATGCATTCTGTTATTACTCGGTTGCAACTCGATAAATACTAAACTTCACTCGGTAGACATTGTGCCTTCATTAACAGATAGTGATAACCTTAGGGTTTACCGACTAGGTTCTTTGCTCGGTAACATAGTATAGTATTAACCTTACAATCAATAACATATGTATGATATCAAAACAATCTAAACATCATGATCTCATCATTGTCTCACTCGGTAATAGTTGCCCATTGAATAACTTATTTCTCCCATTATTCATCATATTCTTTATGTGTCTTTTACCGACATCTTTATACTCATCAAATCATACTTCTCAAGATATGGCAACATCATACTGAATTAGAAAATCAATTTCTTGACATCAATGACAAAATAATAATATTAAGACAGTAAACATCCTTAATCAGTTATATCCATAATCATCAACAACCTTCTCAATATCCTTATTGAAATGCCAACAATCTCTCCTTGCTTGTTATAATGTCAAATGCCAACAATCTCCCCCTTTGGCATTGATGGAAAAACCAATTGATTTGACCTAATTGATTTGAATTGTTGTGAGATTCTGAAATGCTGAAATGCTCTCCTTCTGTCATCAAAATTCTCCCCCATACATTAGTCTTCTCCGCTTCTTCAGTCTTGCTTTTTCCTCAATCTTCTCCCCCTTTGACAACAATGCCAAAAAGTAAAGAACTAAAACATAATTTCTTCTTATATGAAGTGATTTCCTGTTGTTATGTATCAACTTAGTCTCAATCAGAGCATTATGTCTTCAATTCCTATTTCCTGTATTGTTTCCTGCACACCTTTAGAAAACATCCTAAAGTGTGTAAGTCAGCATCAACTCCTAAAAGATATTTTGTAGAGTCATTGAATTGATGCTTTCACTGAACTCGGTCAGTGAGTAGAAGATAGGGGTAGGACCCCTAACTTACTTCTGAGATACTCAAAAGTGTCCCTTGGCAGTGACTTGGTGAAGATATCTGCTATTTATTCCTTTGTGCTAACATACTCCAACACCACTTTCTTCTCTTGAGCTTCTTTTCTAAGATAATGATATTTGATAGAGATGTGTTTTGTCTTAGAGTGCATAACAGGATTCTTTGAAATGTTAATGGCACTAGTATTGTCACAGAATATAGTTACTGGCTCGGTAACTTTCTCATTTATACCTTCCAACAATTGTTTGATCCATGCTATGTTGGTACAATTCAGTGCCACAGCAACGTATTCAACTTCTGCTGTTTACTGTGAAACATATCCTTGTTTCTTGCTAAGCCAACTCACTAGTCTTTCTCTTAAAAAGAAAGCTCCTCCACTTGTGCTTTTTCTGTCATCAATGTTGCCTGCCCAATCAGCATCAGTATAAACTTTTAAATCAAAAACATTTCTTTTCTGATATACTAAGCCATAATCTTCAGTGCCTTTCAAGTATCTAAAAATTCTCTTGATTGTTGTCATGTGTGTTTCCTTAGGATCTGCAAAGAACCTTGCAACTATACCTACTGCATGTGCTATGTCTGGCCTGCTGTGAACAACATATTGTAGCTTTCCAATCATGCATCGGTAAAGTGTCTCATTAACAGATGCAGATTCATCATTCTTTGATAGTTTACAGTTGGTAGTCATAAGAGTACTTACTGGTTTTGAATTCTCCATTCCAAATTTCTTCAAGATTTCCTTTATGTACTTGGATTGAGTAATGAAAATCTCATCTTTCATTTGTAGTATCTGTAAACCTGTAAAATACTTTATCTCACTGATTAATGACATCTCAAATTCTTTGCTCATTTCATTTCCAAAGTTCTTACATAGAGAGTCATTCCCACAAAATATAATATCATCAACAAATATGGCTGAGATCAGTATTCCATTTTCATCATTCTTCATGTAAATGTTGTTGCTTTCACTTGTCCTTATAAAACTAATCTTAATCAAATAAGAGTGCAATCTTTCATACCATGCTCTAGGTGCTTGTTTCAGACCATATAAAGCTTTGTTCAATTTACATACCTAATCTTTATTCTTGTCTTCAACAAATCCTTCAGGTTGTTCAATAAAAACTTCTTCTAATACTCCATTCAGAAATGCAGATTTGACATCCATTTGATATACCTTGAAATTCTTGTAAGCAACATATGCCAACAATGTTCTTACTCCTTCAAGTCTTTCTACAAGTGCAAAAGTATCACCATAATCAATTCATTCTTCTTGGGCATAACCTTTGCAAACTAGTCTTGCTTTATTTTGAATGACCTCTCCTTTTTCATTCAGCTTGTTTCTGAAAATCCACTTTGTACTGATTACATTTTTGTCCTTTGGTCTTGGGACCAGTGTCCATGTGTCATTCTTCTTGATTTGATCAATCTCTTCTGTCATAGCACTTATCCAATCTTCACTGTTAAATGCCTCTTTCACTATTCTTGGTTCAAATTCAAATATCAGACATGTGTTCTGTCTTAGTTTGTTCCTTGTCATCACTCGATCATCCTTATCTCCTATAATCTGACTTGGTGCATGATGTCTTCTGACATACTTGGCTAATACAGGCTCGGTAGGCTCTGTATGATCTTCTTCATCACTTGGTAACTAGATATTCTCTTCATTTCCTTCAACAATTCTCTCGGTAAGACTTGTCGGTTGAACTAGACAAATTCATCATAATCTTCTGGTTCCTTGGAATTTACTTCATCATTTCTTTCTACAAATTCATCAATTTTCACATTTGCACTTTCTACTATTTTGTTAGATGATTTGATCAGACATTTAAATGCTTTACTTCTAGAAGAATAACCAAGAAATGTTCCTTCTTCACTTTTCTAATAAAACTTGCCATTTCTATCATCCTTGTGTACATAGAATCTACTTCCAAAGATTTTAAAATAACTTACATTAGGTTTCTTGTCATACCAGATTTCATATGGTGTCTTCAAAGTACCTTTCTTCAGTTGTACTCAGTTCAGGGTGTAAACTGTTGTGCTTATTGCTTCTCTCCAAAATGTTTGTCGCACTTTCTTTTCAATCATCAGGGTTCTGGCACAATCCACAATAGATCTATTTCTTCTCTCAGCAATTCCATTTTGTTGTGGATTTCTTGATGCAGAGACTTTTCTTTTTATACCATGATCATTGCAGAATAGGTTGAACTCATCAAATGTGAACTCTCCTCCTCTATCCGATCTAAGACATTTCAGTTGTCTTCCTGTTTTATTTTCAACTCTTGACTTGTACCATTTAAACATTTGAAAAGCTTCTGATTTTTCTTTTAAAAACATTACTGACATCATCCTTGAGTAATCATCCACAAATAATTTGAAATATTTGTCACCATAATAACTTTGAGCTTTCATAGGACCACAAAGATCAGTGTGCACAAGATCTAAAATTCCCTTAGAGGTGTAAGACTTACTTGTAAAGCTTGATCTTGTCATTTTACCCATCTGGCATCCTCGGCACATAGCATTCTCAGGTTTTGCAAGACTCGGTAGACCTCTTACTCGGTGCTTTTTGCTTATTTTGATCAAATTATCAAAATTTACATGACAAAACCTTTTATGCAATAACCAGGTATCATCTATCTTTGCATATAGACATTTATTCTGAGTTGAGTCAAGGTGAAATGTGCTACCTTTTGTTTGTGTCCTGGTAGTAGCTAACTTTCCATGCTTGTCATGAACTTTGACAATTTCTTTCTGAAATTCTATTCGGTATCTTGTATTGTTTAGCTATGCTACACTCAACAAATTGTATTTCAAACCTTCATCCCAATAAACATCATTGCATCTTGCATTGTCAAGAAGTGTTATGGATCCTTTACCTCTTACTGGATGTGGTGCATCATTACCAAATCTTACATAGCCTCCATCATAGTCTTCTAACATCACAAACTTGTGTTTATCACCTGTCATGTGATGTGAGCATCCACTATCTATGATCCAAGACTCATTAGTATTTGTGTGAGATATTAGGGTTTTTTCTTCATACCTTTCTTCATCTGATCCATCTTTGATAGCCACATAAACTACTTCCTCTGAATCAGTTTCATATGATTTATCATCATTGGATTCCTCATCGGCTATTAAGCATGTCTTTCTATCTCTTCTTCTAAAGTCTTGGTGTCCTTTGTAATGATTATCTTTTTGTCTATCATCTCAGTAATCTCTCTATAGATAGGAATTTAGAAATCATCAAAGCAAGTAGAAAATTAAACAAGATCAATCACAAAACCAGAATGCAATGACAACAATCCTAAAAACATCCAATAGAGATACTGAAAATAAGACATTCAAATCAAACGCAAACCATCGCAAACGTGAATGTCTCCTCTATGATTCTCCATTGTCCTTCTTTCTCCTTCAAATTGCTTTGTTTTGTGGATCTCACCTTCAAGTGCATAAGCATAATGTGAAAGCAAGATTGACAAGACGGTAGCGCAAAAATACTAGAAGCGTGATTGATTTGGGGATCGATTCGAAAAAGTGATTAATTGGGATTGAAGAAATTCATCCAATTTATAGATAAATTGGATAAAAGACAAGATTAGCATGAAATTGATTTGAATGGAAATTCAAATCGAGAATAGCAAAATTATGACAAGTGTATGACAAATTGCTATGCAAGGATTTATGACAATTTATGACAATTTATGACAATTTATGACAAATTGCTATGCAAGAATTTATGACAAGATTTTGAAATAGAAATAGACATTAGAAGAAATTAGAAAATTAGGTTAGAAATGATGACTTGGAAATTAGGAAATTGATGAAAATTAGGTAAATTAACTAATAATTTTTCATTCATTAATTAATTTACAAAAAGAGGAGGAATTAATTAGCCAATTAAATAAACATTTAATTGTGACAAGAAGACTTAGGATAAATAAATAAATCATTTAACCTATAGAGAAAAATGGAGAGAAAATGACAATCAAGATTAAATGAATAAATCATAAAACCTTAGAAGATGAATTAGAAATGCAAGGACGACAATTAGGTCTTGACAAAAGATAATTGATGTCGATTCAATCATGATTCTGACTTGATAAAAGACCAATGTTGATAAGTGATTTGATTGATAAATGCGCCAATTGACAAGGAACAATGACAAATTGATCCAAATTGACATGATTGAGAAAGACGACGATCGATGACAAATCGATCGCCAAAATGACAAGATTGAAAAGAGAACAACGATCGATGACAAATCGATCGCAAAATGACAAGATTGAAAATGACAACAATCGATGACAAATCGATCGCAAGATTGAAAAAGAAAACGATCGATGACAAATCGATTGCAAAATGATAAGATTGATAAGAGGACAAAACCCTAATTCCATCATCGATTAGGATTGACGATGTCAAAGTATGACAAATGAGCACGCACATTGATGCAACAGGATAAGATCGACCAAAATCATGACTGAAGATTGTTATCGACAAGACCAAATTCGGAAGCGAGACAAATGAAGAATGCAAAAGAAGGACTCAATTCTCGCAAATGATAAAGACCAAGTGCGCAACATAGGAGAAATGTTAATGCGACGCAAAAACCCTAAAATAATGCAATGCGCCAATGTTAAAGTATGACTCCACAAGCGTTGACCATTTTTAGACGTCTACATTTTGCCCCTCTTTGAGACAACGTGATTCTAAGCGTTGTTTCAAAGAACGATAATGAAAATGCCCCAAACATTGACAATGACACATGCATGCCCACTCGAGGAATTGGCCGAAAACATCCAGAAAAGAGGCCAATTGATCGATAAGAATGATAGAAAATGATAGGAGCAAACAGACTAATAATCAGAGATCGAATACACAAAGGACAAGCAATTGAAGATGCAAAATACTGCGACCAACATAAGATGGAGAGAGTGCATGTCCATCTATGCATTGACAAAGATCTATAAATGAGACAAGGAGAAGGAAAATTGGTCATTTGCACTAGCCAAAGTGGAGGATTTGTTGCTCTGGAAAAGGACGCTTGCAGAGAGATGGTGAACATTCCAATGGTAGATCACCTAGGGGAATGTGTACGCATGTACAGATGACCGGATGATGTGGGAGCAGCGGTATGTATCTCAAAAACCCATATTGTCAATTTTATGAATTTGACTTGCTTGCGGGACATTGCGGGGCCCACAAGGAATGAAATAAGTGACTTCTGCACCTGTGTGAGCGCATCCTGCGCTTGTGTAGGGTATCCTACACTTGTGTAGGGTACACAGGCACAAGTTGATGCAACACAGGCGTAGGACACAGCACACAAGCACAGTTGTGCACTGGGAACTCAAATTTGGTCAAAAATAGCATGCGAATGTTCCAAAAAGGGGGATAAGGGTAGGATAGGTCAAAATAGATTAGAAACACCCTGATTTGTGGATGAAACAAGGAAATTTAGCCCGTAGGAGGAAACCCTAAAACTGACAAAATGTGCCCCAATTGTGATGCAGAGTCGACAGTATCCACTGATTACGCGGGAGAACCGACCTGACTGCTTCATGTTACGACATAGACTCAGAAGCACGGACAGAGATACATTAGCAGGACTTGGAATATACTATATCACATTCATGCCCGAGATTAGGGCAAACACAGGACTACTCACCGCATTGGCAGAGCGATGGCATTCAGAGACCTCCTCATTCCATCTGGCGACTGGAGAGGCGACTGTGACACTAGAGGATGTATGGCGTATCCTCCGCATTCCGATTCATGGGGAGATGATAGAGTATGACCCAGTGACAGGGAGAGATGCTTTGTGCAGATTATTTGAGTGTGATGCAGATGATCTGGATATCGTAGAGAGGGAGATTGGCTGGGAGACCATGGCATCAGAGTATGATCAGCGATATGTGGTGATAGCAGTGGTTATAGCATGCCTATTAGCAGGGGACAGACGAGGATATGGATTCCCTATTGGATGGGGAAGAGTGCTAGAGAAGATGGCGACAGAAGGGACTATGTATGCATGGGGACCATGCGTGCTTGCTATGCTATATTTTCAGTTGCATCAGATAGCATATCAGGGAGTTCAGACTTTGAGCTGTGGGGTCACACTATTACAGGTATGGGCATTTGAGCACATAGCCATATGTCGACCGATTGCAGAGAGATAGGTAGTACCACATCGACCATATGTGTACTGCTATGGGGGAGCACTGAGACAGGGTCCTTTTGGATAGATATAGTATTGGCGACATGAGCTAGACAGATTGAGAGAGTTCACATGGAGGCCATATCTTGATTGCCCTGGATGGTCAGATGATAGTCATGAGCTACTATATTGTAGACAGGAGAGATACCTGATTGGGCGACCAGTGAATCGTCAGAGAGTGATTGAGATGTACCTACCGGAGAGAGTCAGACGACAGTTTGGAGAGAGACAGGATGTACCTAGAGGGACTGCACACTTTGCCCGATCTCACAAAGAGACGAGTCAATGGGGGAGGATGATTCAACCACACATAGTATATGTTGACTTCACATAGCTATAGCAGAGACAGTGGGATTGGAGATCAGATGTGGTGGATGCCAGGATGACAGAGGAGTATGAGCGATGGTTTGCATGACGACGGCCAGTGCCATTGACAGATCCTGATATTCCAGTACCTAGGAGACAGGAGGACTTCCCACTCGCTAGAGAGGAGGAGGGAGATGATGAGGATAGAGATGAGGATGAGGAGGATGAGTGTGGTGATGAGGATGAGGGGGATGACAAGGACGGAGAGGATGAGGATGAAGATTATGAGTCAGATTCAGGCGATCAGGAGTCGTTGCAGGATATATCCATAGAGCCGGAGACAGCTAGGATAGAGGAGATGGAGATGTGCAGGGCTACCATAGCGAGTCAGCATGATCACATTGTGACATTAGAGAGACAGAATGCTATCTTGAGGACAGAGCAGGATCAGTTCAGAGCGGAGATAGCCAGACTTACAGCGGCTCGAGATACAGCAAGAAGGGCAAAGAGTCACTGAGTATATTGGGTTGATTAGGGATGCCAGTGCACGTGAGATGGCACAGATGTTGGTAGAGACCGGAGAGGAGATACGCCATTGGAAGACACTATATGAGAGTGCAGTTCCACCAGAGCAAAGAGCAGCTTCATATCGGGCATGATCGAGGACAGAGAGCAGGCCACGTTCTTAGAGGTCATTGAGCAGCATGGGGGTGAGTGGACCTATGAGACCACCACAGCCAGGACCTGGGATAGGAGGGACATCATCCTTGAGACATGGCAGGGATGAGGAGGACAGAGGGAGCACTCAATGACAGAGGCACGTGCTCCTTATGACAGAGACATATGTAGTTTGACATTTTGTATTTAGCATGCGAGCCATACTTAGGACGGACAGTCCAATTTGGTACTCCGATATTATTTTTATATATGATATGATATGTAGCGAGATGATGGGATGCAATGGGTTATGGTTTATGTTGACTTTCCATGTATGGATGGCTTATGCACTGGTTATGTACTATTGTGGAACATGTATGAATATATTTTTATGCGGTTTTTGATGCATTTATAATATGAAATGGATAAAATGCTTGATATAATGCTTGAGATAATGCAAATGTACTAAGCAATGAATGCAGGATGTAGCTTATGTTTTTGGAGATCGGAGCACTAGACTGAACTGACTACCCGAACTGACGGAAGAAATGTTAGTAAGAAGAAATGAGACAGAGGACAGTTAGAGACGAAGAAAAATTTGCTTTCACTAATGCACTTTGTAGGTGAGAACCTTTATTTAATGTAGCAAAATGGATGCATAGCATCATGGCATTGAAGGCCAGAGCTAAAACACAACCCTTTTTGGCAAAAGACAGACACATCACACACAAGGAATGAGTGAAGCATCCTAGGGTGCATACATCAAGGGTCGAGGTATGTGCGGCGTTCACGGAGTGAACATACTTATCACAAACACCCAATGATATAGTTGCCCCAGTTTGTAACAAACATTCCACAAACAACAATCACAACAAAAAAGAAAGGAAAGGGACCATGAACCATCCCAATCACTCTAAATCACTCAGTGACATCATCGAGCAACATAGGAACATGATCGAAGATAAATCAATAAATGATAAGACTCGCTAATGCCAACAAGTCAAACAAACATCTTGATCTTCATTGTCAAAAGTTGAAAGTGTTGATAGGACGATCATGCTGTCTGGTTTCAGGACATGCGGTACCCCGTCTAAGACAGGACATAGTCTGGTTTCAAGTATACCACACCCTGTATAAGACCCATGATAGTGTGTCAAGGACCAATGATATTGATGTTGATTGATTGATATGACAATTTTAATAAGTTTGAATGTCTGGTTTGATGGAAAAGTTCATCTGTGAATGCGTGATTTCATGAAAGTGCAGCGTGTGATTGCGTGTCGTAGGAGGTATGCTCAGCGATCTGTCTATGCACAAAGGGGATATTTTTTGTTTTGTTTTTTTCAAGACTGTATTTGACTTTTTAGGGAGTTTTTTCAGGACATTTTTTCAATTTTTTATGATTTGTTCAGGACTTTTTTCTTTTTTTTTGGATTTTTTTTTCAGGACATTATTTGATTTTTTTGATTTTTTTCAGGACTTGATTTGATTTTTTTTGTAATTTTTTCAGGACATTTTTCAATTCGAAAGTGCCAGTGATTGATCATGACAAGGGGCACGCACCCAATGCACATCTGAAAGACATATATAGAAACCAGGACCGAAACATATGCACAAGAAACCGGAGTATGCAAGACAATGATGTTGACCAATCACAGGCCTGGAACAGAACATTGGGTCAAGACAAGGATAGGCACGATAAACCTTCAGAGAGAAAGCATAGCTAGAGGTCATGATAGATGACGGAGCAATGATCTTCTTACACATGGCGCCCAGGTTTTCACCATGGTACTTGCCCAAAGCGCCTATTTGCTAGGTTTTCACTAGAGGGCGAATCATTTTTCTTTACTTTTTGTTCTTTTTCTTTTCTTTTTTTTTTCATTTTTTCACTTTTTTTTGTTTTTTTTTGTATTTTTTTTAGGATCATAGAATTGCTGATAGAAAATTATGCCCAGTACTTGCTAAGGTGCATACTATTGACTAGATCTGACAAAGGTTCACCTTCTGGGGTGGCAAGTTGATATGCCCCCGAGCCATAGGTTGCAGTAACTATGAAAGGCCCAACCCAATTAGGTTCAAACTTGCCTTTGATGATGTCCGTAGATTGTGCATTCTTAGGGTTTGCCTTTAAAACCAGATCTCCCACTTCGAAGTGTCGCCCTTTGACCTTCTTATTATAAGAGCGACGGAGACGGTTTTGATATGCTTGCAAATGTGTCAGGGTTGTCTGACGTTTCTCATCTAACATCTCAAGCTGATGCAACCGAGAGACTCTGTGCATCTCATCATCAATCAAATGATGCGAGGAAACATGAAAAGAAGGAATCTCCACTTCCAAGGGTAAAATGGCTTCTGCACCATACACCAAGGAATAAGGTGTTGCGCCAGTAGGTGTGTTGATAGAAGTGCGATAAGCCCATAGTGTTGGATTAAACTGTACATGCCAATCTTGACCAGCGTCATTGACAACCTTTTTCAAGATCTTGATAATGGTTTTATTTGATGCTTCGGCTTGACCATTACCCTATGGATAGTATGGACTGGAAAAATGGTGTTGGATGTGAAACTTTTCATAGAGTTCTTTGACATCTTTATTCTTGAATGGACGGCCATTATATGTGACTATGGCAAGGGGAACCCCATATCGGCATATGATATAATTCAATAGGAATTTTGAAATTTGTACACTAGTAATATAAGTCATGGGGATAGCCTCGATCCATTTTGTAAAATACTCTGTGGCTGTAATGATGAACTTGTGTCCATTTGCAGATGTCAGGTGAATATTCCCAATAAGATCCAATCCCCATTGAGAAAAGGGCCATGGAGATATGACAGAATGAAGCTCTTGGGCTAGCGCATGAATGTAATTTCCATGGATTTGGCATCTGTAGCACTTCTTGACAAAATCATGAACATCTTTTTCCAGAGTAGGCCAATAATACCCAGCACGAATCAACTTTTTGGCTAAGTTCAGACCATTGAAATAGCCCCCACATATACCATCGTGAACCTCGAAGTCGTTTGTGCTTCATCAAAATCCAAACACCTGAGGAGGGTATGGTCAAAGGAATGACGGTAAAGGGTGTCGACAATGATGACATATTTGGTTGTCTGTCGGATGAAGGCTCGACGTTGGTTAGCAGAAAGGTTAGGTGGTAAGGTTTGGGATTTCAAATATTGATAGATGTCATTGTACCACGGGGAGTTAGGACCAACAAGAACACACATCACATCCGCTATCAGAATTTCAAAAGAAGGGACAAGCAACTGTTCGTCCAAGAATTCACATTTGTCCATACTGTGGGGCATATTTACCATGGAAGCAATCATAGCCATCTCATCTGCCGACTTGTTTTGCATTCTTGGAACTTGACTGAAATGGATAGCTGTGAATTTTGTCTTGAAGAAATCTACCATATGCTTGTAGGGAATAAGCTTTTCATCTTTTGTTTCATAGTCATCATTCACTTGACGGATGACTAACTGAGAATCTCCATAGACTTGTAAATGTGTGATGTTCCAGTGGACGGCTACTCAGAGTCCTGTGACCAGAGCTTCATATTTTGCAATGTTATTGGTACAATGGAAAGTTATTCTGTAGGATTTGGGAATAGCATCACCTTGAGGGGTGACAAACAATATACCTGCTCCAGACCCAAACTTGGTATGGGATCCATCAAAATATAACTTCCATTTGGTAGAAGATGTGAAAGCAAAGACCAATTCATCTGGAAAATTGGTCAACATGGGATGATCATCATAAATAGGAGCCTTGGCAAGTTGATCTGCTATGATTTGTCCTTTTATTGCCTTTCACTCCGTGTACTCAATATCAAACTCATTGAGGATCATAACCCACTTTGCTAGGCGACCTGTCAAAGCTGCCCTACTAAGCAAGTACTTCAAGGGGTCAATTTTTGCAACTAGCAATGTCTGATGACTTAACATATAGTGTTGAAGCTTCTGTGTTGCAAAGACCACTGCTAAGCATGCCCGTTCAATAGTTGAATAATTCAGCTCATAGCCCACTAGTGTCCGACTGATATAATAAATAGCCCGCTCTTTGCCTTTCTCATCCTGTTGGGCCAAGAGAACTCCTAGTGCCATTTCAGTTGCAGAAATATACAATATAAATGGCTTTCCTTTTATAGGAGGCATTAGAATAGGTGGCGATAGCAGATAATCCTTGAGAGATTGAAATGCTGATTGACATTGCTCAGTCCATTTAAAAGTGACACCTTTATGCAATAAATGCTGGAAAGGATGACATTTGTCTGCTAATTAAGCTATGAAACGGCGGATTGACTGTAGCTTTCCTTGCAGACTTCTTAGTTGACGGAGATTGGAAGGAGGAGGCATATCCATTATTGCTTTAACATTGGCAGGGTCGACTTCGATGCCTCTGTGAGAAACAATGTACCCTAGTAATTTGCCGGTTGTGACACCAAAGACACACTTCTTTGGATTGAGTCTAAGCTTGTAGGTCTCCATTCGGTCAAAGATTGGGCCCAAGATGGCTAGATGACTATCTCTTGTGACAGATTTGCATAATAAATCATCAACATAGTCCTCCATCAAAGTATGCATGAAATCATGGAAAATTATCGTCATAGCTCTTTGATATGTTGCGCTAGCATTTTTAAGACCAAAGGGCATCACATTCCAGCAGTAAGTACCCCAAGCACATGTGAATGCAGTCTTATGTTGATCTTCAAGAGCAATGCGAATTTGGTTATAGTCAAAGAAACCATCCATCAATGAGAGCATCTCATATCCTGCAGTCATGTCAACTATGATGTCTATATTTGGCAGTGGAAAATCATCTTTAGGGAATGCTTTATTGAGATCCCTAAAATCTGTACAGATTCTGATGCCCCCAGTTACTTTGCTAACTGGTACCAAATTTGAAATCTAGTCTGCATAATCAATGGGTCTGATAAAGCCCACGTCTAGTAATTTTTTTAGTTCTACCTTGACCAAGAGAGCCACCTGGGGTTGCATCTTTCTAAGTTTCTGTTTGAGAGGCTTGGCATCTGCTTTTAATGGCAAGTGATGAAGGACTAATTCTAGATCAAGGCCGGGCATATCTGCATAGGACCACGCAAAACTAATCTTTTTCTCAAGAAAGAAATTGACAAAATCTATATTTTCCTATTTTGATAGAGAAGCAGCGAAATGAATGACCTTAGGGTTGTCAAGTGTACCCAAATTTATTTCTTGGGTCATTTCCACAAGCAATGTTGATTTATCCTGACTTGATAGGGGTATGTCCACTCTTCCACCTTTGGGCGCCTCAGAGAGGTTTTCACCCGCAGGTACGTCTTTTATTTTTACTTTTGTATGATCAGAGAGTGCCTTACGGTTTTCACTCAAAGACCTATCTTTTTTATTTTGTACTTTTTCTTTTCTTTTTTCATTTTGATGACTGGAAGATGGAGTTGACTCCCCAAAATATGTTGTGGAATCCAGATCAATAGCAAATCCTGCCTTATGATCACCTTGTGGTATGCCTTCCCGTAGTCCAAGGAATTCTGCAATTGCTTCGTCATTTTGAAAACAATCCAATGTGAGTGGTTCTTGTTGGTCATGTTGGATAAGCTGTGGATAGACAAGGGGCATGTCATCATCAGTTTTAAGGAGGGTGAGGGCTGAGATGGTAAAGATGTAAACATTCGTGGTATCACTGTCCGAACTGCTCGCATCTAATTCAGAGCTTAGATCCCAGAATGACTCTATCCAAGCATTAGGACATGTTTTAGGAGGAGGAGTTATTTCATGTTTGTCTTCCATGGGCAAATCATTAGGGTCAAGGAAAACATTGTCAAGGGCATAGGAGCTAGAAGAGAAAGAACTCCACTCCCATTCATTGGAATCAGTTTCAAGTCGGGTATCCTCAGGTGTTGTTTTATCATCAGAGTCACGCCCCTTTCTACACGTGGTCATTTTGGTAGATGAGGGTCCAATTCGCAATGGTACAAAACCTAACCCTAAAGTTGGAGGTCACATCTTGGGTATAATAGGTTCTAGCCTTCCTTTCTTGTCAGGGCCTAAGCCACTGCAGCCGTCATATCCTTTCTTCTGCAGCATAGTAAATCCTTTGTCATACCGCTCCACTGGAAACCTGACAGGTGGTGTCTTAGTAGGATCCTTATAAAGCCAATCTATGACATCATCATCCAAAGTTTCTTTGTCAAGTTCACCCCATCTTGTAAATGTAGTGGGGGGCTGATATTGAATAACTACCTCAGGTTCCTTTTGCAACAAATGTGGTTTGCCATATGATTTTGGAGATATTAGTAAATTCCCGATGAGGAATGTTTGAGCCATTGAATACCCTCCACATCCTTGGTCTTGTATCTTCAATTTTCCTTTGACAGCATCTAACAATTCATTAGGATCCACATAACTATGTGAGTGCGCCTCTCTGTTGACTGGGACTTGTTGTTGCGGGGAATCCTTTAGAGTAGCACAAAATTGAAATGGATTAGGATCTCCTGGAATTTTTATCTTAGTTCCATTGTAAGGATATTTTAAACATTGATGATAAGTGGATGGAACTCCTTTCATTGTGTGGATCCACGGAGGGCCAAGAATCATATTGTAAGGGAGATCGAGGTCTAGGACCTACAGGAAAGTGTTTTCTGTCACTGGACCAACTCTGATAGACAATGTAATTATCCCTTTAGATGGGTTCTCAGCATCATCATATGCTTTGATTGTTATTATTTTGGAAGAATCAATGTCATTTTCTGTATAACCAAGGCCAATGACCACTCTCAGGGTACAAATATTAAGACCCGCTCCACCATCTATCAAGACTCGTCGGATTTTGCAATAATGGACAAAGACTTCAAGATGTAAAGGATCATTATGAGGGAGCTTATCGGGTGAAATATCATTATCAGAAAATGCAACGTGTTGGGAAACAACTAGATGTCCAATTTGGGCTTGAAACTGGTCAACATCAATGTCTGTCGGGACAGTGGACTCAATTAAAGCTTTATCTAGGACTGCGCGATGCATGGGGGACATTTTCAACAACTCAAGGATTGATATTTGTGCAGGTGTCTTTCCCAGATGATCTAGGAGATTATACTGACTCACAGGAGTTGATTTTGGAGGAGTTGCAGGAGCTCCTTTCAGGACTATTTTAGATCGACGAGTAGTGACCGCACAAGAAGGATCTTGTCCCTTTATTCTTAGGGTGGAAACATACTCATTTGACGCTCGAAAACAATTGATGACATTGTTATAACCAATATTTGCATAATTTATTGTTTGGGTAGAGTTCGAAGAAGATGCTTTACCCTTGTCATGATCAAGCAAAGGAGTTTTGAAAATTGTATGATCAGTGTTAGAGGTCACGTTGGGTGGGTCTATCTCAATTACTCCTTGATCTAACAAATCTTGAATCATATGTTTCAATTGAAAACATGATGCAGTTTTATGTCCTTTTGACCGATGGCTTTACCAATGGTTCTGCCTTGATATCTGATAACTTGATAAATTTTGCTTGTATTAATTGTTTCATTATTGACTCAATAGGCTCTCCTAATGGTGTAAACTGTCAAGGAGGTCCATCCCTTGATCAGAAAGGTTTTCGTTGCTGGTTTTTCTGCTGACCTTGTTGTTGATTGTATTGTTGAGTGTATTGTTGAGTATGTTGTTGGTATTGCGGCTGTTGAGTAACATTGCTCACTGGTGTTTGATTTTGTTCCATAGTTGACATATTAGGAGCACTCAATTTCTTGATTGTGAATGGGGGTTGATTTGGATTCACCGCTCTTGCGTCAACAACTCCATCATTAGTGACATTCTTGTTTTTGTACCAAAATCTATTTCTCTCCCCTAAATTGTTTATGTTGTCACTGTCTTTGTTGAGCTTAATGATTCCCTTAGCTACAAGAGCAGTTTCAATGTTCATCCCTTTCTTAATGAGTTTCTCAATGGTACTGGGACTTTTCAATTTGAGTTTATACATCATTTATGGGACCAGATTTTGAATAAATAAGTTCACTTGTTGTTCTTCAGGTATATCTAGGGAAGAACAACTATACAAGCTTCGCCATCATTGCAAGAACGTCACTAATGGTTCGCCTTGCTTTTGCTTGGTGTTGCATAAATCTGACATGGTCACGTCATTGTCGATGTTGAATGCAAAGTGAGATATAAACTTTTGAGCCAATTCAGACCAAGTCTTTATATTCCCTGGCAAATGCGAATACTAATCCATGGCTTGTCCCGTGAGACTTCGTGCAAACAAGCGCATTAAATATGTTTCCTCATAACTCACTTCAGTACATGCTGCGAAAAATGCTCGAATGTGGTCTTTTGGATTGCCAGTCCCTTTATATTTCTCAAAATTAGGTGCCTCAAAATGCTTAGGGAAGGGAGGCATGTACAAGCTCTTGTCAAATGGATTAGGACATAAATCTTGATCTGTGTTGCAACTTCTCAAGTTGTTGTGCAATTGTGTCAGATTTTGGAGGTCCATCATTAATCCTGGTGGGTACTCTTTGTCGATACATCGTGTTTCCGATCGGTTGTTGATGCTCTGAAATTGTCGTCTTTGGTGTCTCCGGCATATAATGTTCTTGGTACACCTCTTGTTGTTGTGGTTGTACCATGCCTTGATATTGACCTTGTTGTTGTGCTTCTTGTGGTGGAATCATCGTTTGTAGCCTAGGTTGATATTGCAATTGAGGGTGTTGTTGATATTGCATAGGCGTCAATTGCGGTTGTGAAGTATGATAGCTTGTTTGTCTTGGCACATATTGAGGCACATGTTGTTGTTGATGCTGACGAATCAGAATTTGTTGACTTTGTGCCAATTGTTGTTGTCGCAGTGTAAATCCCATCATTTGCAAAAAAAATTGTTTGGGAGGTTTTTGTTGTTTCTCCTTTAGATGGGGTATGGCACTTGCATTAACTTGTTGTGTCGTTTGTCCAATCCATTGTGGTGGTTACAAGTTTGCATTAACTTGTAACGGTGCAGAGGGCGCTGCAACTTGTTGTCGAATGCGATATTGTTGTTGTTGTGTATTGTTTGTTTGCACATTCGATTGTACCTTTTGTGTGTTACTCAATTGTTGCAACATTTGTTGTTGATGCAAATCGTTATCTGTAGCTCTTTGTTGTTGACTTTGTGCCAATTGTTGTTGTCGCAGTGTAAATCCCATCATTTGCAAAAAAAATTGTTTGGGAGGTTTTTGTTGTTTCTCCTTTAGATGGGGTATGGCACTTGCATTAACTTGTTGTGTCATTTGTCCAATCCATTGTGGTGGTTACAAGTTTGCATTAACTTGTAACGGTGCAGAGGGCGCTGCAACTTGTTGTCGAATGCGATATTGTTGTTGTTGTGTATTGTTTGTTTGCACATTCGATTGTACCTTTTGTGTGTTACTCAATTGTTGCAACATTTGTTGTTGATGCAAATCGTTATCTGTAGCTCTTTGTGTCGCCATTATCGAAGGATCTGTCACAATAGTTTGCATAGCCGGTAGCTTAATGGGACATAGGAACTTCGCTACATTGTGGAATTGTTTTGGACATTGGTGAGATCAGGCATTCCAGTCGTGAAGTTTTCTTGCATCTTAGATTTTGATCCAATTTTATGCATGCGAGGAACCTCTTCTTGTTGAGGGACAGCTGTCAATATTTGTGTGGTCCTCATTGGATCTTGTGTTATAGGTGTTGTATTAAATAATGGATTATTTATTGTTTCAAACGGTGACTTTTGAGGAATAGTCACTATCAATGCCTTTGAAGCACGTTTACCCATCAAGGTAGGTTGAGTTTCTTGTTGCACATTTTCTTCATTTGGATGCGGAGAGAAACTTAACAGCTCACCACCCTGTTGTTTTTGCACATTGATTTGCTCACTTGAGGAGGTCACATTACTCATCATGTCAAGATATTTTTGTGGGAACATCTTAAAGACCTTGTTCAAGAATTTATCCATCTTTTTTGTCATCTTAGGATCTTTAAGGAACATATCAACATCATCGGAAGCATCAAAATCTGATGAAGAATCTGGTAAAACATTTGGATTTGTCTCCTGTTGAATGCCTTGATCTGAACCAAATCCTTGTGAAAGAGTTTGTTCCACATATAATGTTTGAATTTGAATGTCATGTTGTAGGTTTGGTTGATTCCAATCGAAAGGTGCATTTCCTCTTGGTGTTGGTGGAACACTCCCATGTCTTGGTTTCATGGGTACAAATACTGGTTCATATAATGGAGGTGGTCCAAGTTGAACCATTCCATATGGTGGTAATGATGTGTTTGACAAACCTTCAATTTGTATTGTTTGACTAGTTTGAAACTTTGAATTTGATATGTTGTCAATGGGTTGATACGTTGGTTCGCCCATCTTCTTAGATTTTGACCTTGTTTTAACAGGCATGTCACTTATGCAAATGCAATATTTTGGAATTTTTCAAGGATAATATATGATAGGCAACTAAATGCAAACTAAATAGATGAAAATGCAATCTATGGCAATAATGCAACCTATGTTTTGGTTGTTTTTGAAGATTTTGACAAACTTTTAAATGCAATTCTAAAAATGAGACCCTTAGGAAATTGAAATGATGTCTAGACCTCAAAGGACAAAAGGACCGAGTGACAAAAGGAAAAAATGACAATATCTCCCCTATATGCTTGGATACTAAGCTAGGTTTGACCAAATGACAATTCTGACAAAAAGACAAAGGTTTGATAAGGTCTAGACTTCCTAACAATAACTTTAGGGTTTATCAAAGATTTGCATTACTCAAGTATGACAAAACCTAGTTTTGACACTATATGCAAAGGGACAATTACTATGCCAATGACCCTAATATGATATGATAATGACCTAAGCTTAATGAAGAGACCTAGGGTATGCAAATGTGACCTAATGTTATGAGGACAAGGATGCAAATGCAAAATGTATGACAATGTCAACCTAAGGCAAAACCTAAGGTTGAATTATGAAATGGTGTTACTCTAATGCAAGAGGACACATGAAAATGGATGACCCTTATTGATATGCAAAGGAGTATGACCTAGGTGAAACCTAACCTTGGTAGTTGACAATGAATTTACAAAATGCAAACCTAGGATGAACCTAAATCTAAGTGACATGAATGTTGAGACAAGATTTTGAAAAATGTTTGACAACCATGTTTGAAGGTGTTTTGAACTTTGTTGAATGAAATATTCTTGTGTTTAACCTTGTTTTGAATCAATTTGTCTTGTTTTTGAAATGAGACACAACTCAACTTTTGACAAGCAAAGAAGACAAGATATTTTAACTTAGACTCAAGACAATCATGCTCATTCACACATTTCTTATGGTAGGTAAGGACAGTAGGTACTTGAGAGGTAGACTCGTTATGAGATTCAAGGAGAATACATAGATGCTTGACCCCACAGGCTCCCCTCCACGGCACTCACTTCTCAGGGCAGCCAAGCATCAGTCCCCATGGAAATCTCCCCATGGCGAACTTAGTAACTCTTCCAAGTATCCGAACTCCTCCTTCTCAAGCAACTAGAAGGATTTTTGGCCTCTAAATATAAGGTGTTTAATAAGGATTTATGTTAAGCATTACTCCTTGGTGTCACGCAAGCGTGATTGAGACATAAGCCCACCAAGATACCAAACAAATGTAGTCGCGCAAGCATGATTTAGACCGTGAGGCCCTACTTAGATGCTAATATGAGAAAGAGTCCAGGGGTCATCACTTCCAAAGTAACTACAATTCCCACGTAACCCTTCCTTCAAAGCTTTCGCCCATCAGGTATTTATTTATAGTGAGTTAGAATGCCAAGGTACTCTAGCTGTACTCACTTTGGGTCGTTCCCTTCTCACGACTGTCACTTGCTTGCAAAAGAAAACAAATGGTCGGGAAGGCAAGCCCTCTAAAGGTAACAAACAATCCGAGACATGAGAATGGTATCGAAGATCTGGATTTCTGATCACCCTAAGAAGGATGAGAGCATACTCTCCTACTCCAATGTCAAACTCGACAATCAAAGAAAACACATATTCATTCCATCCTACTTAGCAATCATACTAGGTGCCTAATTATGAATCACAAACACAAAGTTTGGTTGGAATATAAGGCAACCTGCAAAATCACTAAGTTAGAAATTTGATTTGTTTGGTCTTTGACTAGCGAACTTGCATAAGATTTGTTAGTAGTTTCATTTTTGTCTTCGCCATGCGTAATGCTAAGGTGCTGCATAGAGAATCAGTACCAAAGAAAACCAAAATGCAGAAATAGAATGCAAAACAAAGTAATTTGCAAGTAAAACAATTGTTTTACCCCTGTTTCTGGCCTTACACAGGCGCGGAATGTCTTACACAGGCGCAAAATGCATTGACACAGGCACAGAATGCATTGACACAGGCGTAGATCCCTTTTACACAGGCACAAAATGCATTGACACAAGTGCAGATCCCTTGACACGTGCGCAGATCCCTCCTATGCAGGCGCAGAAGTTCCCAGAAAGCCCTGAATTGCCCTGTTTCTTGGGTTTTTCACCTGCAAATCAGCTCAAAAGCACTCAAAAACATGGTGAGGGGTTAGATTCACATTGGGTTCACCAATTAATGTAGATAGGAATTCAGAAATTATCAAAGCAAGTAGCAAATTAAACTAGCTCAATCACAAAACCAGAATGCAATGACAACAATCCTAAAAACATCCAATAGAGATATTGAAAATAAGACATTCAATTCAAACACAAACCATCGAAAACGTGAATGTCTCCTCTATGATTCTCCATTGTCCTTCTTTCTCCTTCAAATTGCTTTGTTTTGTGGATCTCACCTTCAAGTGCATGAGCATAATGTGAAAGCAAGATTGACAAGACGGTAGCGCAAGAATACTAGAAGCGTGATTGATTTGGGGATCGATTCAAAAAAATGATTAATTGGGATTGAAGAAATTCATCCAATTTATAGATAAATTGGATAAAAGACAAGATTAGCATGAAATTGATTCGAATGGAAATTCAAATCAAGAATAGCAAAATTATGACAAGTGTATGACAAATTGCTATGCAAGGATTTATGACAATTTATGACAAATTGCTATGCAAGAATTTATGACAAGATTTTGAAATAGAAATAGACATTAGAAGAAATTAGAAAATTAGGTTAGAAATGATGACTTGGAAATTAGGAAATTGATGAAAATTAGGTAAATTAACTAATAATTTTTCATTCATTAATTAATTTACAAAAAGAGGAGGAATTAATTAGCCAATTAAATAAACATTTAATTGTGACAAGAAGACTTAGGATAAATAAATAAATCATTTAACCTATAGAGAAAAATGGAGAGAAATGACAATCAAGATTAAATGAATAAATCATAAAACCTTAGAAGATGAATTAGAAATGCAAGGACGACAATTAGGTCTTGACAAAAGATAATTGATGTCGATTCGATCATGATTCTGACTTGATAAAAGACCAATGTTGATAAGTGATTTGATTGATAAATGCGCCAATTGACGAGGAACAATGACAAATTGATCCAAATTGACATGATTGAGAAAGACGACGATCGATGACAAATCAATCGCCAAAATGACAAGATTGAAAAGAGAACAACGATCGATGACAAATCAATCACAAAATGACAAGATTGAAAATGACAACAATTGATGACAAATTGATCGCAAGATTGAAAAAGACAACGATCGATGACAAATCGATCACAAAATGATAAGATTGATAAGAGGACAAAACCCTAATTCCATCATTGATTAGGATTGACAATGTCAAAGTATGACAAATGAGCACGCACATTGATGCGACAGGATAAGATCGACCAAAATCATGACTGAAGATTGTTATCAACAAGACCAAATTCGAAAGCGAGACAAATGAAGAATGCAGAAGAAGGACTCGATGCTCGCAAATGATAAAGACCAAGTGCACAACATAGGAGAAATGTTAATGCGACTCAAAAACCCTAAAATAAGGCAATGCGCCAATGTTAAAGTATGACTCCACAAGTGTTGACCATTTTTAGATGTCTACATTTTGCCCCTCTTTGAGACAATGCGATTCTAAGTGTTGTTTCAAAGAACGATAATGAAAATGCCCCATACACTGACAATGACACATGCATGCCCCCTCGAGGAATTGGCTGGAAACATCCAGAAAAGAGGCCAATTGATCGATAAGAATGATAGAAAATGATAGGAGAAAACAAACTAACAATCAGAGATCGAATACACAAAGGACAAACAATTGAAGATGCAAAAGACCGCGACCAGCATAAGATGGAGAGAGTGCACGTCCATCTGTGCACTGACAAAGATCTATAAATGAGACAAGGAGAAGGAAAATTGCTCATTTGCACTAGCTAAAGTGGAGGATTTGTTGCTCTGGAAAAGGATGCTTGCAGAGAGATGGTGAACATTCCAATGGCAGATCACCTAGAGGAACGTGTACACACGTACAGACAACCAGACGACGTGGGAGCAGCGATATGTATCTCAAAAACCCATATTGTCAATTTTATGAATTTGACTTGCTTGCGAGACATTGCAGGGCCCACAGGGAATGAAGAAAGTGACTTCTGCGCCTATGTGAGAACATCCTGCGCTTGTGTAGGGTATCCTACGCTTGTGTAGGGTACACAGGCGCAAGTTGATGCAACACAGGCACAGGACACAGCACACAGGCGCAGTTGTGTACTGGGAACTCAAATTTGGTCAAAAACAGCATGCGAATGTTCCAAATAGGGGGATAAGGGTAGGATAGGTCAAAATAGATTAGAAACACCTTGATTTGTGGATGAAACAAGGAAATGCAGCCCGTAGGAGGAAACCCTAAAAATGACAAAATGTGCCCCAATTGTGATGCAGAGTCGACAGTATCCACTGATTACGCGGGAGAACCGACCTAACTGCTTCATGTTATGACATAGACTTAGAAGTACATATAGAGATACATTAGCAGGACTTGGAATATACTATATCACATTCATGCCCGAGGTTAGGGCAAACACAGGACTACTCATCGCATTGGCAAAGCGATGGCATTCAGAGATCTCCTCATTCCATCTGGTAACTGGAGAGGCGACTGTGACACTAGAGGATGTATGGCATATCCTCCACATTCTGATTCATGGGGAGATGATAGAATATGACCCAGTGACAGGGAGAGACACTTTGTGCAGATTATTTGAGTGCGATGTAGATGATCTAGATATCGTAGAGAGGGAGATTGGCTGGGAGACCATGGCATCAGAGTATGATCGGCGATATGTGGTGATAGCAGTGGTTATAGCATGCCTATTAGCAGGGGGGACAGATGAGGACATGGATTCCCTATTGAATGGGGAAGAGTGCTAGAGAAGATGGTGACAGAGGGGACTGTGTATGCATGGGGACCATGCGTGCTTGCTATGCTATAGTTTCAGTTGCATCAGATAGCATATTAGGGAGTTCAGACTTTGAGCTGTCGGGTCACACCGTTACAGGTATGGACATTTGAGAACATAGCCATATGTCGACCAATTGCAGAGAGATAGGTAGTACCGCATCAACCATATGTGTACTGCTATGGGGGAGCACTGAGACAGGGTCCTTTTGGATACATATTGTATTCGCGACATGAGCTAGACAGATTGAGAGAGTTCACATGGAGGCCATATCTTGATTGCCCTGGATGGTCAGATGATAGTCATGAGCTACTATATTGAAGACAGGAGAGATACCTGATTGGGCGACCAGTGAATCGTTAGAGAGTGATTGAGATGTACATGTCAGAGAGAGTCAGACAACAGTTTGGAGAGAGACAGGATGTACCTAGAGGGACTGCACACTTTGCCCGATCTCACAGAGAGACGAGTCAGTGGGGGAGGATGATTCAGCCACACATAGCATACAACTAGTAAATAGTTAGGAGAACCGGCAATGGATAGTACAGAGGTACAAACAGAGAAACCAGAAGTACATACAAAGGCTACACTTGAGAAACCGACAGTTGAGAGCTCAGAAAAATCCTCTGAGACACAGATGGAGAAATAGGAACTGAAATAGGTTGAGATACAAGTTCAGACAGAAACAGTGCCACCAGCTAAAAATGAAAAGCCCAAACCTTTACTTATAGAAATGCAAACACAGACTGACCTACCAAAGGTCGAATCAAGCACGGTGATTACTACAACCAGTAGTATGGATATTGTAAGAACAGTTGGGTAGACATCCGATAGTTCTGTAGTAGAATTCAGACCTAAAAATGTAACAAAGGTTTTATTGGATTCAATAAAGAAGATCACAGAATGTAATGCACAAGCCTATAAGGCTATTTATGACACCATCCCCATTCTTAAATCGATAGCACCAAAGTGCATTGTAGATAACATTCTTTAGGTCAACTAGACACATTGTCTAAGTTCATCATCGGCAACATTCTGACGATTGATCAAATAAATGAGGATACATTCAAGGAAAAAATGATTAAAGAAAAAGAGAAATTCTTTGAGGAAATTGTGAAGAAGAATAAGGAGAAAATGGACACCTTATTACCGAAACTTGGAGAGATAATTTTTGACTTCAAGAAATTGTATAGAGATTCTTGTAAAACAAATATTTTAACAAAAGATCTAGACAAGGAAATCAGCAAAGCACAAGATAAGATTAACAATATTGTTGAAAATCTGATAGGTACATTGGATTCATTTTTTGGAGATAGAGAAGAAGATTGCAGAGCTAGAAGAGAAAATTAAGAAGTTTGAGAAGGACAAAGAGAGAATAAAGGATAAAGCCAAGAACTTGAAATGTAGACTTGGTCCCAAACTAGATTACCTCATTTCTTTAAGAAAAGAAATATCTGAGGCTCTAGTTTCTGAACTGAAGACACCGGAAGAGAAAATGCACATACTCACCGATACATTATAGAGAACTCAAGAGGCACTAAAAGACAGCAAATCTTTCAGTAATGGTTTAAATTTGGTTTTGACGGATATTTTTCAAATTGTAACCCACCGG
Source organism: Cryptomeria japonica (assembly GCF_030272615.1). Taxonomy (NCBI): domain Eukaryota; kingdom Viridiplantae; phylum Streptophyta; class Pinopsida; order Cupressales; family Cupressaceae; genus Cryptomeria; species Cryptomeria japonica. The sequence continues at coordinate 797,348,636 of NC_081407.1, forward strand.
TTACAAGAATCTAGGCAGGACTCCACTGATAGCGAATGACAACCTTTGTCATTCATGTCAAAGGGGGAGTAGTAGAGATGAGAAAAATCCAAAGTAGAGATCATCTGCTCAGGGGGAGCACACATCTGGTACAATTTCTGGTACAGTTTTTTGGACTTCAATTTTTTGATACATTCTTGAATTTTTCTCATGAGTGTTGTCATCAATGCCAAAGGGGGAGATTGTTGGCAAATGCACACTCCAATGAGAAATTGTAGGTGATTGAAGGTATTGTCATTGATGGCAACCTTACAATCATGTGATACCGGAAAGAAGACACGAGCATCGACACCGACAGACTCTACAGAGGCATATAGAACACCGGCACCGAAAAGAAGAATACCAGCACCCTGGCCGACAACAATTTTGTATTAATGTATTTTGTAATTGTAAAATCTTTTGTAAGTTGACATAGCAATTGTAACATGACTCATATATGTATGAGATCATTGTAGATCATTTTGTAAGATGTATGATGTGAAATATGAATAGAAGGTAGTAGACCTAATATGTGAATTATTGGATAAGGGTTTATGTATGTAGTAGAGCTTAAACCGATACTGAATCTGGCATAGCAGATGCTAATCTGAAGCAGTACAAGACATTGGATTAGTATAATCCATTTTTGTAAGTCAATGTGACTTCCTTTGTAATTGAGAAGTGAGCTCTAGGCACTTGGCCTTCTTGCATGTGCAGGCCCCTATTGTAGTAGTAATATTCCCTTATTGGCCAGTAAGCGAATATTGTGGGTCACAAATCCCACCAAGGTTTTTCCCACACCGGGTTTCCTCATTAAAATATTGTGTTATGGTGTTCTTTTCATGATGTGGTTGTTATTCTTATTTGCTGCATTATTTCTGGTTTACCGGTACACAGTTTTAATAAGCTTTTCATGTTATGAGTTAAGAAAATATTATCACCGGTCAGATACAGATTCACCCCCGCCTCTCAGTATCTTTGGGAATCCTAACATGTATAATCCTCCATTATCCTATCCTTATGTTATCCATGCGGTCTCTTGTCATCTCAATCCTGCCATCATGATGTTGGTTTCATAAGCATTTAAATTAAGAAATTATTGTTACAATCTTCTTCTAGCTCAATCCAAAAAGAAAGAAGATAAACAAACTAAAATGTCCCATTTGCATGCATTTGAATTCTTTATTTATCCTTGCTCATTTTCTTGTCTTCATTTTATGAATTTTTTAAATGGATTTCATATGGTTCTTTGCCATTGTGTTTCATTGTTTTCATTTCCATAATCACACTTTTACACTATGTTTAATGCTTCCATTTCCAAAACAACGCTTATGCACTATGTTTTAGCACTTTTATTTCAAAACTACACTTCCACATTGTGTTTTAGCACTTCGAATCACATATTAGCACTTTAATTTAATAGAATGATGCTTCTATCAAATATTAGTGCTTTCATTTCATATATTAGCACTTCACTTTCATAAATTAGTGCTTTCACTTCACAAATTGGCATCTAAGATCTATATCAACATCTATGCACCTAAATCAACACATTTTATGGAAATTAGCAAAATGTTTGATCTACTATTCAGATTTTTAACTTTGGAAATTTGTTTTGAATCTCTGCATAATGGATCGAGTTACTTTTATATAATTTGTATCATAAATTAGGCAAATCACTTGAAAGTATTTTTTTTTCAAAACTTTAAATGCTTATAACTTGTGCATGTGACATCCAATTTTAGCAAAAAAAAATTAAAATATATTATTAAATTATAAGCTATCCATTGATAACCTCCATTTTTCTCAAATTTGTATTGCTAATCTTGTTTGAGTGTAGCCATCTTTGTTCATCCAAAACTTTTGTGTGAAACTATTAACATATTTATGGTTGTAGCTATGTTTGTCCAAGCTATTATCATTTGACTAATCTTATTTGTACCTTTCATTTTCTAAAGCTCAATGAACATTTTTTGTCATTTCTTTGGGTGAGTGGTGTGTATGCTCTCCTCTTGTGTCTTTGTGTCATATAGGGATTGAAATAATTACTTACTCTCTTTTATTATTACTATCGAAAGGAACCTACTGTGTGTATGCTCTCTCATTGCACTTTGTGCAATCTTGAGTGACCAAAAACACTTGGATACTTCCTTCTAGAGGGTCTGTCTGGGGATGAACTCAACCCCATTGTTTCAACATGGTATAAAGAATAGTAGGTGAATCATGTAATACCCCTCTTGAAAGTGAAATAGATTATCATTCTTTGCTAAGTCCTAAAGAAATTTATACCTTGAGGAAATGAAAGTGGAGAGTGGGTTACCCTATCCTCCTTATTATTTGACAATTTCTCCTTTAATCTACATATTTGACCTCACATATCCTTAATATTTTTGGAGGACTCCCTAGAAATCTTGTTCATACTAGCTCAAGACTTTTCAACCAACATGTAGTATGGTACAAGGGATGAAGATCATCCCATAAAATTACTCATGATGCACTTTGACGTAGCGAGATAGAATAACCAAGGTAAATTCTTCAATCATCTTTAGTAAGGGATAGGACATATATGTGAGTACCCCTTCTATCCATTCTTATGTAATAGTATCAATAGAATAATTATTTCTATTGTTGTCCCACAATAGGTGTCACACAAAATCAAATAGTATATGAATGTGCAGTTGCTTGGTGTATCTTAATTTGTAAAACCAATATATATACATGTAATGGTAAAAAATTAGGGTTTCCACCATTGATTGTATGAAAACCACTAATTTTTACTTAGGGACCATTATATTAGGGAAAGATGGGAATTTGATAGATCTAAACCTAGGAGGTCTAAATGTTGATCAAATTCCAGGGGGTTTGGAATGTACCCCCTTTTTTCCCTTGAGTTGAATTGATTTATTGAATTTGTTGGATTTAGGGTAAATGTGTTGGAATTGATGTAAAAATGCATAAACAGTAAGCTACAGTCTTCGGATCGAGCCACGAACCTAGATATGAGTATTGTAAGAGGATTTGGATCTGTTCCTAGAAGGAGATCCTAATTTGTTGGGAATAGTGTGATGGTCGCTCTAGTCCTTTGAACTTTCCACACTCCAATGGGGGATCGATTCATCTCTATAAATAAAGCTTATCCTAAATATCACAGCTTTGTACCTGCTTCCTACTCATAGAAAGAAGGGGAAATAGGTTGGGAATAGGGTTTGCCTAAGTCAAACCTCGGTTTAGGAATAAATCTTGAATGAATTATTGCAAATACTGAAATAAATAATGGAAAGGTATACCTAAGATCTGCAATGACTGGTAATGATGCTTTACTTCTTGAATGTAGTCACATATGTTGTATGAAATTACATGGACATGACAAAACCCTAATCACACACACACTCTTGCATATGAATGTCTGTAATTTGCTCCACAATGATTGAATGAAGAATATGAAGCCTTGAAGAGATTTGGAAATGCTTGATAATGAACACTCCAATTCTTGGATGCTTGATTGCTTGAATGTATTTTCTAGTTATGGAGACTTAGATTGAAATGAATTGATCAAATGCCTTTATATACAAGGATATAGGTCAATTACTGATTATGTAGACCTCCAATGATCATATTGATCCACCGAATTCATTTATCATTGGAGAGATGAGTCTCACCCCCTCCTTGAAAATTGAGCGCCAAAGAGGGGGACCAGGGCACTAGTGGCACCCTGTTCCTCCTCAACCAAGGACCAAAATCAAGGCCCAAGGAGGAGGACACACTTCCAAAGAGTCATTTGGTAGGTGTTTGAGGCATAAAAGTTGGAGTTAAGACACTGAATAGACCCAAATAGGAGATGAGGGGGAGACATACTAAAGTAGGAGCGCAAACATGAGGTGTAAATTGGCCTGATGACTATTTACAACATCACATTTAGCCCCCACTTTAACAAGAGTATGAGCCTATGTAAATACTCATGGTAAAGTAGACCATAATAAATTTTTTGTATCATTTTCTCACTTGGGATCAATAAAATAGATATAATAACATCTTATAGCATATTAAAGATCATTAACAACATATTTACTCCATCACCATTCTTCTAATTCAAGTCATCTCAATGCTTCTAATCCTCATCTTAAAATTTCTAATCCTCATCTCAATGCTTCTAATCCTAATCTTCAGATAGTAACATCATGATAACATCTCTATTGACAAACAAAAAGATATGACGTCCAAACATGAACCTCATCACTCTCCATCACCATATCATCATCATCATCATCATCATCATCATCATCATCATTATCAATAACACCATATACTGAGTGTAGACATCAATACCAACTAAGGGTGGACATCAACACAACAACATCTCTATACACAACTGAATGTAACATCAATCTCTAACAATATCCATAATTCTTTACACACAACTGCACACGTGACATCAATGACAACATTAAACTGAGGGTTGACATCATTGATAGAAATTCCCAACATCTTATTGTAAAGCGGAAAATCGCGATCGAACCCTAGTTGTTCTCTCCTCTTCCAACTCCGAGGAGAGAGAAGGGAGGTTCGCTAGGATTCGATGGTTTTCACTTAGGGGAGAGACTTTACATTCAAAAGAGGGGTTGAAACCCACAAGATCCAATCCCACGCAATGCAAGATTGGATGCTAAATGTGTTTCAAGGGTTAAGACAGCAAGGCTACCCTCTTTTGTAAAGAATGTTGATAGAAGAATTAAGCTAAGCATGCATAGAAAGTGATAAAGATTCGCTTATAAACTGAGATAGGAATACAGTATGAAGCTGCGGACCTGGAATTAGCAGTAAAATGTCGATACGGCGCTGTCCTGCAAATTTGAGCAAAAGTTGTCAGGACGATGGCGCCCGGTGCAACGGTCCTCCGAAAAATCCGCGAAACGAAGGGGGATCTGTTCGTCTCTGCACAAGGATTCCAGATCTTCAATTTTAGCCGCGTACCTGCAACCTACACACAGAAAAGCGAAGATGATTGGGGGGTTAGGGATTAGGGGTTTGCCTTTAGGTCAAACCCCGGTTTTGGAATTAACCAAGAAATGAGCAAGTGTTGTAAATGTAAATGACTGTAAAACAAGTACTAATACCTTGTTCTAAGGATGTTTGTATCCTTATGTGTGAAGGTATAGATGTTGTATGTTGTATGTTGTAGCATGTAGTATGTGATCTCCTCTTCAATGGTTGAATCCTTGTCTTGAATGCAACACTTAGCCTTGAATGGAGACTTGAAATGATCAATTGCTTGAAGGAATGCTTGAATGCTTGAATGCTTGAGTATAATTTCCACGCTTTTTCCATCATGTCGAATGAAAGAGGAAAATGTAGTTTATATACTTGTCATTTAGGGCTGATAGACTGATTTTCCCGACCTTAGGCCGACCAGGAAAGTTAATTTCCAAATTGCAAACAAAAAGACCCGAGGCCCCTTAGGAGACCGAGCCCAAAATAGGACCCAGGGACCAGGGCGCTGGGCGCCATGGTCCTGGGGACCAGGGCACTGGGCGCCATGGTCCTGGGGACCAGGGCACTGGGCGCCCTAGTCCTGAAGGACCAGGGCGCTGGGCACTCTGGTCCCACCTCCCGGGACAGCAAGGTGCAAGGAGGTTCAGGCCAGGGTGCTTGAAAAATGCAGTTTTCAGTGTCGTGAGCAAGTTTCGGGGTCTCCATTCAAGTTGCGTGTTGCGTCGCCATCGTGAAGACCGAAATGCAGTCGAAATTGCAAGTGTCGCAATTTTAGGACGCTACACTTATTAATTTTCCTCATCTTTAATGTGAATAAGGTACATTATCTGACTAGTTCCTACTTAGGATATTTTAACACATGTTAATTTTACATAGTGAGATAGGAATCTCTTTAAGTCTTGGGTGTCATGTGATCTTATCCTATCTTATCACTAGTTGTCACAAGACATAGGATTAAGACACTTGTCATCATCCTAGTTAGTCACATCTCTCAACCTTGCCTATATAAGCAAGATCTCATATGTACATTTCATATTGTATTGCATATGCACATCAATCATCATATTTATATAATATATTTTGCATCCACTATTACAAATTTATGCACCTTTTCCTATCTTGTAAAAGGTTATTTTAGTTTTTGTGGATGATCTTGGGATCTTGAGTCCTTGAGTAGCTCTAACAAAAACAACTATCTTTATCTTTGATTGGGGGTGTTGTTGAAATTACTCCAAGCTTCAACTACCAATAACTTCACCCAAACTTGTCCAATTTTTCCCAAACTTGGAGCATAGGTATCCTTTAGGCTCCTTAACATGTAAGAATATTTAATTAGCTAGAAAACAAAATAATGAACCTATCAACAATTTTGTTAGGATTTGAAATTGCCAGCATTTAGTTCCTAAGGAGGTCAAAACCTTTGATCAATTGTAACTTACCATTTTAATTCATTTTGCACCAAAACAAAACTACAAGTACTCATTAGGGCCTTCTACTAGATGATGCCCTTAAATTGGCTAAATTCAACATAAAATTTATTTTAAAGAAAACACAAAACCCAACAGGAATAAAGAAAATAAAAATGAACATGAAATATCTTTTTGGTTGATGTTGGATCTCTTATGATACCTAGATTCTCTTGCATAAAAAATTAAATATAATATAAAACTAATGTTCTTATATTACTATATCATGATTCTTATGCATATTATTCATCTTCATATCTCATTCCATCCATCTTCTCCCATTTCCTTTTATCTTTCACTTTTTAATCCTTGCATCCATTTTGAGAGCATACTTATGTTCTTAGAACCCACCTTTCCTCTTAAGTGGGAATACCAAACTCCCTCCTCATTATCCTTCCTCATTCTTCTAGTGACTAGGGCATTATTCCACTCATCCTCATTTCTTCCTATCTACTATTTTTTATTTTTCCTTGAGACAATGCCACTCCTTATAATCATGAGGTTGTATCGGAGAGGGAAAATATGTAGACACCTAAATTTTTCCATACCTAGCCATACTAGCTTTACCCCATCCTAGTGAATGAAATATTTTTTTATTATTTACTTAATCCATTATTTACCTTTATCCCTCACATTTAATTAAAATGTCACCTCAATTACTCCATCTTGAGCAATTGGATCAATGTTTATTATTTATCCATCATAATTAATAAAATAAATAAGTATAAACTATGTGCCAATATTGGCATAGCATGATGGTTAAAATTATGGTTTTGTGACTCTTTCCACCAAGATTCAAACTCAATTGGGGTGTTATTATTGAGTTCTCATGTTGAGGATGGGGTTCCTTAGTTGCGACCTCACTAGTTCATGTCTCTAGGTTAAAAGCATTTACCCTTAAAAAACTAAGTCAAAATATTATCATCCAAATCCTTCAACTAAATCAATTAATTAATACCTTCTTAACTGATTGATTTAGGCTAATTAATCCTCGTTAACTTTTCATCTAATATTTAATTCTTTATCACCCTCAGTTCCTTTTTGTTAAATCCATTCACATGTATGACAATCTAAACATTTCATCATATGAGAAGTATATCCACCTCTCTCATACTTACCTACATCACACATATAAAATAATCCAAGTGTTAAGCCTACCTTTTACACATTTATCCCTCTTGTGACAAATATAAGCCTTAGTTAAAACCCTAATCTCCAACCAATCTCAAACATGTATTAACCATTTTATCTTTTTCCTTGATTTCCCTCTTGGAAAACCTATAAATTGAAGGCCTCTCATCTCATTTGAGTATCCATTCTTATCATATCCTTATGCTACTCTCTTTTATATATAATATTGTATTATCAAATCCTTATGCTATCTGTTTTGTCTCTCATCATCTCAATCCTAGCATCATACTATTGGTCTCATAAAAAGTATCATTGCATACATCAAACGAGAAAATAAAGAGAGAATTGGGTGCAACTCTTCTTCTAGACCAATCAAAGAAGAAAGAGGATAAACAAGGTAAAAGGTTCCATTTGCATGCAATTGAATTATTTATTTATCTTTTTTACTTCTCTTATCTTTGTGTGTTGTTCTTTATAGTTTACACTCTTATTCACATGTTTTTGTAATAATATCTCTTCACTATCTATTTTTATGATGTTCCTTCAAGTTATCTTTTTTCTTGTTTCTCTTTCTTTTTGTAGCGTCTTAAATTGTACGCACTTGCTAGAGTGGTACAATTTCACACCTAGTTTAGCACCCGCCTTGGTGCATTTTGCATTGCATTTCCCCTTTAGAACTTAATTAATTAAATTAATTAGGTCTAAGGTTCTATTTTATCATCTCCCATATCATAAAGTTGGGCCCTTTTCATTAAAGTGTGCCCCTTTCATTTTATTCTTCCAATACATCATTTAATCAAAAACCCTAATTAGGTCCTATTTTGAACTTGGGGGCTTGATTTCGGGGGTCAAAACATCTCAAAATCACCTGTAACTTCGGGATTCTCTCTAAAATCATCATATCTGACGGCCCTGAAAATTTGGCGAAAAGTTGTCGGGACCATGGCGCCCGGAGTGCACACGGTCCCGGACATTTTTCCCAAAATTTTAGGAGCGCGATCCAATCATAAAATAAAGCTTAACCCCAAGAAATTGGCGGGAGATTCAATCTCTAAGTCGGCCTAAAGTTGAAATTAAGACCTAGGGTTTCATATATAAGAGCTCTCTTTCTTCATTTGAAAGGATCTGAATTTTGGTTTCAAGGACCTTCTATGCAGCGAAAGGGCAGATCTTTGAAGACTTCAACAACATTCAACATCCATCCATCAAGAATCCATCAATTTCATTCATCCATTTAGGACTTTGAAGGCATTGAAGAACAATAAGGGATCACCGACTGAAGATTGGCTTGTACCCCTCCCTTGGGGTTGGGTATGATTTCATGTTGTTTTCATGTCTTTGCATAAGCTTCATTATATCATTTGTATTCATGCTTTAGATCACTTTGCATCTTGATTTGGAGCACTTACATTATCATGTACAAGCAATTAGGGTTTACTTTCTAGGTTGCTCTAGTTTGCTTACTTGCATTTTAGGATCTTGCACACACACAAGGTCTGCACACACTACTTTTACAATACAACTTGGCTATTCGTGGAGGTGGAAACCACCAAAGCGGGGGTTTGACTAAGGCAAAACCCTATATAGCCGCCCACCATACCTTTTCAGATATAAGTGCAGGTTTCGGGATTCGGACGCCGCAAGTTGCAGATCCGACGGAAGCAGACAGAGACTGAACTTCACACCAAATTCCAGCCCAGAAAGCTAGGACAGGGGCGTGGGGCGCCCTGGTCCTGCCAAGACAGGGGCGCTGGGCACCCTGGTCCCTGGGACAGGGGCACTGGGTGCCCTGGTCCTTCTATCAGACAGCAAGTTTTCAGCACTTTTCGGCAGCTTTTCAGGAGCAGAATCAGGACAGTGGCGCCTGCACCCTCGTCCCGAACATTTTCACTCAAATTTTAACTCCGGGTACACATCTGCATTCTTGTCTTGTCCTTGTGTTTACAATTTTCCATTGTTTAATCTTAATTCTGCAATCTTGTTACTAGTTCATACTTGCACTTTGGGGTTAAGAATTGAACTTGCATCATTCTATCTATCATTTGCAACAAAGGAATAGAAATCCTAATAGGTAGCTCGTGGCTCTCTCTTCCACAAAAAGAAGTAGCCAATTGTGTGATACCTCTAGGCTCTTTCGTATTCCACAAATGTGTGTCAAAAGGTAGGATTAGGGCATGTTAGCCTAGTCTCACTTTTTCCCCTACACACTTTTCAAATTTCCCTATCTTATTTTAGTATTTTATTTCTTTTATAATTCACCCCTTTACATAAAAAGTGATTAATGACATTAATGTTGAATGCCCGACAAGACTTAGAGGGGGGTGAAACGGTCTGGAACTTCAAAATAGATTATTAATGAACAAAATTAACTTACTTAGTAATAACACATTAATCACTGACACATAAGCATCAACCATCAACATATGAACACCAAATTTACGTGGAAAACTCAAACAGGAAAAAATGATGGTGAGAATATAACTCACAATATGAATAACAATGTTTACAATGTTTTAGGCTTACTGCCAAGGAGAACCAACACCTTAAGGACTTACAGAACCAAGGCAAACAACCTTAGGCAAGATACAAAGAGGACTTACTCAACTGAAGATTACTTCTTCAGGACAAAATACAATTGTTGTTGAAGGACTCACTGTATACCAACAATGAAAGAAATAGCTAAATTGAATTTGAAAAGACTTCTCCTGAACATGAAATTATCCTTGAACAACTGGATTAAGTAACCAACACCTTGGTAAACATCTCTAATAATCTTCACTATCATAACACATTATCTTGTAGAATATATCAACTTCAAAGCTCTTCTCAAATTGACTTTCGCACAACTACAAACTCAAATTTGCTTGCAAATCATTAAAATACACTTCTTACACAATTCAATTTTCATCACCCAACAATTCATCCATCCACACATCTTAAACATGAGATACAATATTGAAATCCTAATTAAGGGTTGATCACAACAAAATAAGCAATATTACACAAAATAAGCCACTCAAACCTAAACACTCAAATTGGTCCACTCCAAGAGAAAAAGGGAACCAAAACATATTACAATACATCCTTTCATGATTGATCCAACAATATGCACACACTAACACATTCTCCAAATTCGTTACCAAATGTAATGTGTATAAATAACAACCAATCGGTCAAATAACCTATTTTGATGCAGAATACTCAATGTAGATCTCTAGACACCATGGTGAGACCCAAAATAACATCTTCCAACACATATCAAAACCAAAGGAATATGATCCAATAAGCCACAACTTAATCAACAACATATCTGAAGGGAACCAAAAGCTTTCTAGAGCATCCTGAATACAAGATGACACACCAACACCAAAAATATTAACTTCAACACAAAACATAATTTCGGAACAACCAAGATCATATCCAGACCAACATCCACCTGGATAACCAAGTTTGACATTAAGGAAAACTATAAAAGCTCATGATTCCAACAATCTCCAACAATCTCCCCCTTTTTCATTGATGAAAACACCAATACAACTCTTGATAACACCAACACATCACTTGATCGTAATAATCTCACAACAATTATCTCTCCAATCTCACAACAACTCTCTCTCCAATCTCACAACAACTCTCTCCCCCTTTGAAAACAATGACAAGGGGAACTAGAAAACATGTTGACCAACTCACACCATTACTCCCCCTAAGAGAAACAACAACATCAATCCAAGAGACAAGGATAAGCACTAAGTCTCCCCCTAGAAAGATGCACCATTGAAAATGCATCTAGTTAGAAAAAGGAGGGGCAATAACCCCTAAGTTTTGTCAAAGATACTCAAAAGTATCCTTCACCAATGCCTTAGTAAAAATCTCTACTACCTGATTTGTTGTAGAAATGTATTCCAGTCTGACTTCTTTCTTTGTAACTTTCTCTTTAAGAGATGATAACGGATTTGGATATATTTAGTTCTTGAATGCATAACCAAATTATTTGAAATGTTTATAGCATTGGTACTATCAAACATAATAAGAATAGCTTCATTATATACTACTCTGATATCCTTAAGACTTTGCTTCATCCACAAAACTTGAGTACAACAAGATGTTGCAACAATATATTTAGCTTATTCAGTGGATAATGACACTTATTTTTGTCTTACTTGTCCATGTAACCAATCTGTCTCCCAAAAAGAATGCACTACCACTAGTACTCTTTTTGTCATCAGTACTTCCAACCCAATAAACATCTCCATATTCTTTCAGCATGAAATCTCCATCCTTTTTTATATCATAGGCCAAATTCCCAAGTTCCTTTCAGATATCTAAAAATCCTCTTCATTGCTTGATCATGAGTTTTCTTCAGACTAACTTTAAATATTACAACCAAACATGCAACCTGCATAATATCTAGTCTAGAAGCAGTAAGATATAATATTCCTCCAATCATAGATATGTACTTCTTCTAATCAACATTTGATGATGTATCATCTTTACCTAATTTGCACCCAACAACTAAAGGGGTAGTAACAGGTTTACAATTCTCCATATCAAACTTCTTTAACATCTCTTTAACATACTTAGCTTAAGAAATAAAGATTTCATCATCCAACTAAGTAACTTGAAGACCAAGAAAGAATGAGATATCTCCAAACATAAACATCTCAAATTCTTTCTGCATTTCTTTTGCAAATTATTCACACAATCACATCCTCCAAAGATAATGAAATCAATATAAATATTAATAATCAACAACTTAATGCCTTCAACCTTAAAATAAATATTTTTGTCTACAATTCCTATCCTAAGTTTTGTTGTAACAAATATTTTTCCAATCTCACATACCATGTTCTAGGTGCTTGTTTGAGTCCATACAATGCCTTCTTTAATATGCAAACCATGTTAAGATATTCTAACAATCTAAATCCATATGGTTGTCCAATGTATAATTCTTCTTCCATTTCTCCATTCATAAATGTTGATCTAACATCCATTTGATATATTCTTAAGTTTTTGAAGGCAAAAAAAACAAGAAACATTCTAATAGCTTCCATCCTAGCAACTGGAGAATTTTTTTCCTCAAAATCAATACATTCTACTTGAGAATATCCTTTACATACCAATCTTGCCTTGTTCCTTGTGACTTGTCCTTGTTAATTCAACTTGTTCTAGAACACCCACTTAGTTCCTATAACTTTTTTGTCCATCAATCTAGGTACTAGCTCCCAAGTCTGATTCTTTTGTATCCGATTCAACTCTTCTTCCATTGTTTTTACCTAAATTTCTTCTTTGCTCGCTTCTTCATTTGACTTAGGTTCAATGAATGAAATAAAATAGAAATTAGTTTTCTCATTTAGCTTTGTAACACTTCTTCTTCTCTGAACTCCTTTGTTCTTGTCTTTGATTATCTGATCTTTTGAATGATTCCTTTGTACATAGTTTGGGGTCTTGATTGCTTGTTCTAGTTCTTCTTTATCTTCTTTTGTTTCATCTTATTTTTCCTCATTTTTTCCTTCTGGATCTGTCTTTTATTCTACAGCAACAGGAACGATCTCAAATTTGGTTTCTTGAACAAGTTTAGGGGCAGTATGATCCCCTACCTAACATACTTTCACATTTGTACTCTCCACTATCTTGTTTAGTCTCTTATTCTAACAATGGTAAGCCTTTCTATTCGTTGCATATCCCAAAAAAATTCCTTCATCTTCTCTGGTATCAAACTTTTTGAGACCATTCTCATATTTTCTAATATAGCACTTATTCCCAAAGATTCTGAAATATTTCATAGTAGGTGATCTTCCATTCGACAACTCATAAGGTGTCTTAGCATGATTTACTCTTATTAGAACCCTATTAATAATGTAAATAGTAGTATGCACGCCAGCTTCTTTCCAATACACATTAGCCAAGTTAGCATCCTTCATCATAGTTCTAGTCATCTCAATAACAATTCCCTATTCTTGCTTTCTACCACACCATTCTATTGAGGAGTTATCGAAGTACAAAGATGTCTAGTAATGTCATGTTTCTCACAAAAAATGGCAAATTCATTTGAAGTAAATTCTCCACCTCTATTAGATCTCAAGAGCTTGATTCTAGCATCAACTTGATTTTCTACCATTGACTTAAAAACTTCAAATCTTTCAAAAGATTCATATTTTTCTCTCAAAATCCTAACCCATGTCATCCTAGAATAATCATCAATGAGTAACATAAATTACCTTTCTCCATTAAGTTCATTTATCCTTGTAGGGTCACACAAATCCATATGAATTATCTCCAATGGATATGAAGTAGAATACTCCTTGTTCTTGATACTTATTTTTGTCTACTTCCCTAATTGATATTCCCTACACACAATGTCAATAGGCTTGATAATATTTGGTAAATCTCTCACTACCTTAGAGTTACTGATCTTCATCATGTTATCAAAGTTAACATGTCCTATTTTCTTATGCCATAACTGACATTCATTGCTCTAACTTTGATAATATTTATTTCCACTTTTGTCCTTTATGTAATAAACATTTCCACTTGTCCTAATTCCTTCTACTACCAACTTTCCGATTTTTTCTTTTCTGATCATAAATCTTGTATTGATGAACACAACTTCATAACCTCTATTGTAAATCTGACCAACACTCAACAAACTATGTCTCAAACCTTCTACATAATAAACATAATCAGTTTTATGTTTACCATAAATCGAAATACTTCCTATTCCACAAATCAGTGCAGTTTCCTCTCCTGCACAAATTTCACTGATTCACCATCATACTTCTTGAGATTGGTAAGATTTTCCTTATCTTTGATCATGTGATTTTAGCATCCAACATCAATGATCCATGATCTTAGTTCAACTTTAGCATGCAATGTAGTCTTCTCTTTCGATCTTTCGAACCTATCCTGATTCTTCTCTTCTATAGCTAGAAATAAAGATTATTCATTCAAGTCTTCAACATCTTATTCTTTAGATGAATGTACCTCCTTATAGAATATTTTTTTCCCCATTTATCTCTATCATTTGTTCTTTTCTTAAAATCATGTCTTCTATATATATTTTTCTTTTCATCATGATCAGATTTTTCGGTAGTCTTCTTTATATATACATTTAGAAGTATAATGACCAATTCTTCCATAATTAAAGTATTTCAAGGGCAACTTACCTTTGTGCTTTCCAATTCTTCTCTTTACTCTTCTTACAAATTTTGTTTCAATCTCATTTAGGTTCTCACTTGTTTCCGATTCATCTCCTGGTATCCTTGAAACGTTAAATGCATCTTCTCTCCAAGAGGATTTTATATCTTCCATCTCTCCAATTTTATAGGCAAACAATGTTTCAATAAGATGATCAATTGAGTATTTATTCAGGTTGTGGCATTCTTCAATAGCACGCTTCTTTAGTTTGTAGGGTTTGGTTAATATAAATAGGACCTTTATGATGACATCACTTTCTTCTAGCACTCCATCAATAGCCCAAATAGCCTTTGTAGTATCACTTACTCTAAGTATGTAGCTCTCAACACTTTCATCATCAGCCATTTTGAAACCTTTAAATTTTTGCTTCAAGTTCAAAATTCTTGCTTGATGGGTCTTCAAATCACCTTCATATGCATAATACAACTTAATCTAGATTTCCTTAGCTTTTTTTGCTCCTTTAAACTTTTCAAATACTTCATCACTTAGACAATTGACAAGTATTGTTCTAGCTTTTGCATTTGTCTCCTAAGCCTTAATTTCATCTAGAGTTGATGGTCCATTCTGAGGTCATTGATAACCTGTTTGAATAGTCTCCCAGATTCCGTTTTGCAATGAACTTCCAAGTAAGACTCCATTATTTCCTTCCAATAAGTAAAGTTTGTTTCATCAAACATTGGTGTTTTAACATGAAGGTCCTGCACCATTTATAGATCTACCTCAAGAAGTTAAGCTTTTCAAAGAGGAACCAATGCTCTGATACCAATTGTTGAATGCTCAACAATCTAAGAGGAGGGGGGTGAATTAATCTAGAACTAAAAAATAGATTATTAATAAACAACATTAACTTACTTAGCAGTAACACATTAATCACCAACACATAAGCATCAACCGTAATACATGAACATCAGGATTTATGTGGAAAACCTAAACAAGGAAAAACCATAGGGAGAATCTGATTCATAATATAAATAACAATGTTTACAATGTTTTAAGCTTACTGTCAGAATTAAGGCGCACAACCTTAGGAAAGATACAAAAAGGACTTGGTCAACTGAAGATCACTTCTTCAAGACAAGATTCAATTGTTGTTAAATGACTCATTGTTAGTTAGCAACAAATCAAATAGATGAATTGAAATTGAGAAGGATTCTCTTGAACATGAAATTATCCTTGAACAACTAGATCAAGAAACCAACATCATGGCAAACATATTTGGTAATCTTTATTGTCACGTCACACTATCTTGCAAAATATATCACCTTCAAAGATCTTCTCAAACTGACTCTCACACAACTACAAACTCAAATATGCTTGAAAATCATTCACATACACTTCTCACATAGTCCACTTTTCATCACACAATAATTCATCCATCCACACATCTTAAATATGAGATACAACATTTAAATTCCAATTAAGGGTCAGCCAAAATAGAATAAGCAATATTACACAAAATAAATCACCTAGACCTAAAATACTCAAATTGGTCCACTCAAAGAGAAAGAGGGAACCAGAACATATTACAATACATCCTTCCATGGTTATCCAACAATCTACACATGCTAACACATTCTCCAAAGTTGTTATCAAATGTAATATGTAGAAATAACAACCAGTCGGCTACATAACCTCTTGTGATGCAAAATAATCAATGTAGATCTCCACATGCCATGGTGAAATGAAAAATAGCATCTCAACACATCTTCCAACACATATCCAAACCAAGAAAATATTATCCACTAAACCACTTGACACAATTAACAACATATCTAAAGGGCACCAAAAGCTTTTTCAGACCATCCTGAATACGAGATGAGACAACCAACAACAAAAACATTAACTGCAACACAAAATATAATTCTGCAATGACCAAGAGCATATTCAGACCAACATCAATCTGAATAACTAGGTTTGACATTACTGACAACCATACAAGCTCATGCTTCCAACAATCTCCAATAGTTAAATCACTCCATGATTCATCTTTGGTTCCAAAATGTATTGTAATACGATGTGTATTAATGCATGATCTCTTATGAGTCATTTGTTCAAAATTAATTTCTATTGTATCTCTGATACCTTTATGACACATGATAATGTTTTATTTGGTGAAAGAATCATGTCAATGATGTAATTGAGCTAACAAGGTATTTTATATTTGGATAGAATTGTAATGAGTGATAGAGTGACCTAGTGAAAGAACTAGGGTTTTGATATTCAAGAAAAAAACTAATACAATTATAGTGGATAATGCAAAGGGCATAAGTTATTTGAATGGGAATAATTACTAATAGTGACTTTTTTGGATGGATTAAAATGAATCTAGATGGTCACTAATGGCATAGGGATGATGTCATTTTATGTATGTCATACACGCATAATTTGAAATTTTTAGCATTGGAATCATGAGTTGTGACAAGTTTGGATAACATTAGATAGGGGCCAACATTAAATTTAAATTTTAAAAAAGTGAAGCAATCCTAAAATTGCAACCTTGAACTAGGTCAAGGCTACACCCATGGTCTTGAACCTAGGAAGGGAACTAATATTTTGGGATGTGGGAATGCATAAGAAAAGTTTGGATTCTATTTATAAATGTCAATTTATGTTTGGAATAGTGGGAGAAATAAATCAGTCAAAACCATGTGCTAGGATAGTATAATTAAAATACCCACACAAAGTGGTACAAAACAAAGGGCAAATTTTAAGATATATATATTTTCACCCTTATGTTTTGTTGTCACTTTGGCAAGCTTGTGAATCTATATGCAAAAGCGTAGCAAGTGAAAAGAAAAAACAAGAACAACTAGAAGTATAGTATCCAAAAAAATAGTCTAGAGTCCACCTATGAACTACATCTAAATTTAAGATTTTAATCAGTAATAATATGCCCACTTGATTTTGTGTGTGCCACATGCATATACACACAAATAAATGAAAAATATTTAAATAAATTTGAGAATAATGACAAAAAATATTTATATGTTATTTATAAGCATGTTAAAATAAGCATAAAGAATAAACATGATAAAATACATCTTCATATATGCACATACAACTTTTGATGAAGATCTTTGGTAATATGCATAAGTGGTGTTGATGCAGCTTCTAGTGAAGTTTCAGGATGCTGATGGTGATCGTGTTTGAGACTTGGTTGATTGAGATCATTGCCTTAGCGTGTATGGACCTAAATTGGGTCTCGATTTATCTAGGTTATGGACCGACTTAATGTAATGTGTGGATTGGATTTCTCGATACATTTCTGGGATGTCTTATGGGTTGGATATTATTTGTTTGGTCTATGGGTGGCATGTTATGTAATTATGTAATTGGTTTATTGTCTAGTGTCTGATCTAATTGTTTATGGTTGAGGGTTTATATATATATATGATGTAAGATCTCATTGTAGATAATATGGTCATAGGTATGGGATATGGATATGTAATGTGTGAATAACGTAATATCATTAAGGCAGAGGATTTGGTCAATCATTGGAGATCGAGTTGGGTTTATGTAAGAGGATTTAGTCCTTTGATATTGAGCTTAACCGCAATTGTACTCAGGCATAGGAGATGTTATCATTGCAGTTCATTCATTCTTCCAGATTATTGTCTGGATATTTATGTAGTCAGTGAGACTCCTTTTGTGATGAGTAGTGTCCTCTAGGTTGTTGGCCTTCCTACAAGCGCAGGCCCCTCAATTATAATCACATACTTACTGTAGAAGTATTATCTAACTGTGGGTAGGCTTCCCACCGTGGTTTTTCCCTTTATTGTGTTTTCCACGTATAAATCTTGGTGTCATGCGGATGGTATTTATTTTATGATTATTGTTTATGCTTAATTGGTTTAACTGTTATTCTTGTATTTGGTTTAAGCATTCTGGTATTAATGTTTTGGGTTCCGGTATTAAAGTTTTAATTGCTAAATTTTCTGATAAATTGTGACAACCAATTCACCCCCACCCCCTCTCAGTTGTCTTCCAGTTATTTGAACTGTCTAACAATTGGTATTAGATCTTTGGTCCTCTCTGCAGAAAGCTTAACTGCTTGAGGAAGATCCAATGGCGACTAACAGTTCAAGTTCATCTAGTTCATCTAGAGCTATCTTTCAGAGAGATATCCCTAGGCTTGATGGAACAAATTACATAGTATGGAAGATTCAGATGGAGACTCATCTGAGATGCCTTGGCAAGGAGATTTGGGAGATCGTACAGAATGGTGTTACACCTCATAATCTGGCATCTAGCAATCCTCCTCCGACAAACCTGGATAAGGAGCTTGAGAATGATTGTAGAGAAAGAGAAGCCCTCTTATGTGCACTTTTTGATCAACAAATAACGGGATTGACTGACAAATCATCTGGAAAGGCTATATGGGATAAGTTGGAGACTCTTAATGAAGGTGACCCTACAGTGAAGATTGCTAAACTTGATGGTTACCGAGTGAGATATGAAAACCTGAAGATGGAAGAAGATGAAAGGATTACTGCATTCATGGAAAGGGTAAATGAGATTGTTATGGGAGTTCAATGTTGTGGTGGAACTCTGAGTGAGGATGAAATTGTTTCTTAAGTTTTCAGAGCCCTACCATCGGCTTACAAGATGAAGGTTGTTGCTATTAATGAGTTGAGAACAATAGCTAACACTATTGTTAACCAAGATACTTTGGTTGCGAAATTATCTTCTTTTGAGCTTGAAGAATTTGGACCTTCTGGAGCTGTGAAGACTGAACTTGCTTTTCATGCATCTACATCAGCAACTAGTAAGCAAGATTGGGGAGCTTTATATGCAAAGGAATTGGATGATATGAAGAGAGAAGATGATGAGTTTGATCAACTTGAAGCACTATTTGCTAGAAGAGTACCTAAAGGACCGGTAGGAAGTAAGTACGAAGGAAAAGCACCTTTTAAATGTTTTGCATGTAATAAGATTGGTCATTTTGCATCTAGATATCCTGAAAGGAATTCAAGATTTGAAGAGAGAGTTAGAAGATATTTTAAGCCTAACCCTGGATATGAGAACAAGTATAAGTACAAGAAAAGTAGAGACAAATCATGCTACATAGCAGATGAGGAAGGCATTAATGATTCTGATGATGAACCGACAGAAGACTCTGCTAATGGTTCTGGCAATGGGAAAGAATGGGTGTTCCTGGCTATCAAGGAAGATGTTTCGATACTGGAAGAGAATGTACCTAAAGAGAAGGCATTTGCTACTAAAATTGAAGACAAGGATGAATGGGTAATTGACAGTGGTTGTTTGCATCATATGACTGGAGATAAAGGGAAGTTTCTATATTTGCAAGAATTTGATGGCAGACGGGTTAGATTTGGAGATGACAAAGCATGCATGATCAAAGGAAAAGGAACTATATCATTGGATGGTAAGAACAATACTGACAATGTTTATTATGTTGAAGGTTTAAGGCATAATCTTTTGAGTGTAGGACAATTGGTGGATAAGGGATTTCAATTACAATTCAAGGATGGAAAATGTAAAATCATTAACAGATCTGGTTTGGAGATTACAACTAGTACATAGACAAAAGGTAATATATTTCATTTGAATTCCGGTGAGAAGACATATTTGATTGCACAAATTGATGAGAGTTGGCTATGGTATAAAAGGTTGTGTCATGTGAATTTTGATTGAATTATGAAGATTAGTTCAACTAAGGCAGTTAGAGATATACCTAAGATTATGAAGCCCTATAATCCAGTATGTAAAGAATGTCAAATGGGTAAACAGGTCAGAACCTCTTTTAGGAGTATACAAGATAAATCTAATGATGTTCTTGATCTTATTCATACTGATTTGTGTGGCCCTGCTAGAGTTAAAAGTTTTCAAGGTGATAGATATTTCGTGCTAATCATTGATGATTATTTTAGAATGATGTGGGTTACTTTTCTAAGGGAAAAATCTGAAGCATTTGAAAATTTTGAAATCTTTAAGGCTAAAGTGGAAATTGAGACAAGATTGAAGATTAAATGTTTGAGGTCAGATCATGGTGGAGAATTCACATTTGGTGAGTTTAATAACTTTTGTGAGAAGCATGGTATAAGAAGACAATTTTCTGCTCCCCGGACACCCCAATAGAATGGAATTGTGGAAAGGAAGAATAGAACTATCTTGGATGCTGCTAGAACAATGATGATGGAAGCTAGTCTACCTCATATCTATTGGAGAGAAGCAGTGAGAACAACGGTTTATACATTCAACAAAGTACATATCAAAGGAGAAATTGGTAAGTCACCTTATGAATTATGGTTTGGCAATACACCTATAGTTAAGTATTTCAGAATCTTTGGTAGTAAATGTAATATCAGGAGAGATCATATCATTGGAAAATTTGATCCTAGATGTGATGAAGGCATATTTCTTGGTTATTCTAATGAAAGGAAGGCACATAGATGTTACAACAAGAGATTGCAGAGAATTGTGGAAAGTGCTAATGTTAAAGTGGATGAGCTAAATAAAGGTCAAATCAGAGTTTATGAGAAGGAACCGGTGGTGGAAATGATTATATTTGAACTGGTATCACCTTTACCGGAACAGAGTGTTGAACCAGTTACTCCGGCACTATCAGAAAATTCTATAGTAACTCAAGAACCGGATGAGGAATATAGAGTCAGAAGACTCCTAGGTATGTGAGATTGAATCATTCAGAAGATCATATCATTGGGGATAAGAACAATGGAGTAATGACAAGAAGAAGAGTGAAACTAATGAGGTATGTTTAATTTTTCAAGTTGAACCGGTATCATTAATTGAGGCATGTAAAGATGAATATTGGTTGAAAGCTATGGAAGAAGAATTAGATCAAATTGAGAAAAATAACAAATGGACTTTGGTTCCCTGACCTAAAAATAAGAATGTTATTGGAACTAAATGGGTTTTTAGGAATAAATTGAATGAGTATGGTCAAGTTGTAAGGAATAAGGCTAGATTGGTTTGTAAAGGATATTCTCATAAGGAAGGAATTGATTATGGAGAGACTTTTGCACCTGTAGCTAGGATTGAAGCTGTAAGATTATTTATTGCTTATGTTGCCCACAAAAACTACAAGGTTTATCCGATGGATGTTAAGTGTCCATTTTTGAATGAGGATCTTGATGAGGAAGTTTATATTGAGAAACCTGATGGTTATTCACTATCAGATGATACAAACATGGTTTGCAGGTTAAGGAAAGCTTATATGGATTAAAACAAGAACCTAGAGATTGGTATGCAAGGTTGGATAAATATCTTTTGAAGCTTGGATTCACTAAAGGTAATGCTGACAGTAATCTATATTATAAGATCACTAATGATGATATACTGATTATTGAAGTATTTTTTGATGACATCATTTTTTGAGGTGAAGATAAGTTGTGTAAGGAATTTGCTAACAATATGAAGAATGAATTCGAGATGTCTATGATTGGGGAAATGAAATTTTTCTTAGGTTTGCAGATTATTCAAACCAATAAAGGTATTTTCGTCTATCAAACTAAGTATGCTAGAGAGTTATTGAAGAAATTTGGTTTGGAAAACTCTAAACTGGTTGGTACTCCTATGGTTACAAGTGAGAAATTGATATGAAAATATGTTTCTGCATCGGTAAATCCTACAAGATACAAATCTATGATTGGAGGTCTGCTTTATTTGACTTAGACTAGGCCTGACATAATGAATGTTGTTTGTATCATACCAAGATTTCAGAGTGATCTTAGAGAAAATCATGTGAGTGTGGTGAAGAGGATTTTCAGTTATTTGCAAGGTACATTAGAATATGGTTTGTGGTACCCTAAGGATGATGACTTTACTTTATGTGTATAT